>NC_080552.1:18300854-18488354 GCF_028640845.1 Ahaetulla prasina | reverse complement strand
TCAAGAAAAATATCTAAACGAACGGAAGAATTGGATTGATTATATTCAAAAAAAAGATATCAGATTAAGAAATTTCAGATTGCCTTTGAATGAAGGACGTTGTTTTTGATTTTAATGGAAGAAGTCAGGTTATATGAGAGAGAAGGATTATAAGTGTGCTGGATTTTAAAATTTTAATGTATGACTGTTTGTTTATTGAACTATACCTTGTGTTTGCTCCGGGAAGTCGGGGGGGGGGGGTTGGAGGGAGGGGGGAAGGAGGGGGAGGAGGGATGGGAGGGGAAAAATTTAATTGTTGTTGTAAAACTTTTTCAATTAAAGTCAATTTGTCAATAAACGTTCTGGTAGCTAAGGAACATTCTGGTAGGCACCAGAAGAGCCTCTATACACTTACCTTGAAGTTTGGCTGAGCGAAACAACGAGCTACGGCGATCATGGACGCTGTGAGGGGCCCGGAGACCCCGATGGTGGTGAGGAACTCCGAAATGTTTGGGGTGAGCCGGAACGGGACAGGTCGGTTGGCATCCAGGTCCCCGGTAGCATCGTTGATGTCAAACCGGAAATAGGCCACGTTTAATTTGCCCGTATCCTAAAGTTTGGAATGAAACACAAGGACAACGTTGGAAGGAACGACAGAGAAAATGGGAAAGAGAATCTACTCCACAAACAATAATGCACAGCTTGGGGCCACCAGGGGCCCTCCAAAACCTTCAGGGTGGCTCCCAGAGGCTTCCAAACCCTTCTACGCAAAACAAATTAATGGTTAACGTGATGGAAAGCGACGATGTACAGGTGGTTCCCGACTTACGACGGTTCGTATAAGGAACGTTTGAAGTTACGATGCACTGAAAAAAGGGTCTCATGACCGTTTTTCACGCTTACGACCAATGCAGCATCTCCATGGTCACGTGATTTAAATTCAGACACAACCGGCTCATATTTATGACGGGTTGTAATGTCCCTGGGGAAGCCGGATTCATCTCACCACAGTACGTAACCACTGCAGTAATTCACTTAGCGTCTGCTCCAAGAAAGGTCGTAAAAATGGGGCAAAATTCGCTTTAATCCAATATCCCACTCAGCCTTGGAAATTTTGGCGGTTGCGTTCAATTAGTGCAGTTTTAACGAGAATGGAAAGGGACGCGGTGGCTCAGTGGCTAAGACGCTGAGCTTGTCGATCGAACGGTCGGCAGTTCAGCAGTTTGAGTGCCGCGTAACGGGCTGAGCTCCCGTGACTTGTCCCAGCATAAACCAACCTAGCAGTTCGAAAGCACGTAAAAAAATGCAAGTAGAAAACCAGGGACCACCTTTGGTGGGAAGGGAACAGCGTTCTGTGCGCCTTTGGCGTTGAGTCATGCCGGCCACATGACCACGGAGACGTCTTCGGACAGAGCTGGCTCTTCAGCTTTGAAACGGAGATGAGCACCACCCCCTAGAGTCGGGAACGACTAGCACGTATGTGCGAGGGGAATCTTTATCTTAATGGGTTTAGACCTTAACCCTCAACCCCTCCCTCTCTCAACACTTTTTGGGCCTGTGAGCCCCTAGATTGGACGGGGGGAAAAGGGGGGGAGCCCTCCTCCTATTCAATTGTAGGCGACGTTTCTGATAGTCGAGGTCGACGTTCACGCGGAATGCAAAGCGATGCTTTTCCCAACCCGCTCAGGCAGGATCGGCACAGTGAGGTTAACAAGAAATTCAGCTCCGAACGCAGCCCTCTATTAACCGGCGTATAAAGATGACAGGTATAAACTCTCCCAGCAAGGTATCAATCCTGAATAATGGCTCCTTTTGTTGTGCTGCCGGATGGATCGGCCCGGGGGGGGGGGGGGGGGAGGGAGAGAAAAAAATTGCTCTCGTTTCTGCTTCTCACCCCATACATAGAAACTTTCGACTGTTCTCCCTGACAATGCAGCTGAAAAGGAACGGTTGTAGAATTGGAAGGAGAGGGAGGGAGGGAGGGAGGGAGGGAGGGAGGGAGGGAGGAGGAGGAGGGGGGGTGGAGGGTCCGTTAAAATTTTCAGCAAACTCAGCGGTCTTTTTCACCTTAAGAGCAAGTCAAGAAAAAGACGGAAAAGAGTTTCTAGACTTCTTCTCAACCTCTTCACTTCTCCGCCGTGGCCGGAGAAGACATTGGAGGTTCCTGCTCTGCGGTGAACCGACGTGTTGTATCTTGCGTGTATGGGTGTAGGCAAAGAACAGATGCGTTGCATCTGTGTGTAAGGGTTTGGGCAGTTTCTTCCCAGAGAGTTCTGACCCAGCTCCCCAAACACGACAAACCCTCTGTATTTAAATCAATGATTCCTTTATTAGGAGCCCTGGGAAAAAGTTCATCTCTCACCGTAGGCTAACAAGTCCCAAGGACCGGCCCATAGATTTTCACTGCTCTCCTCTCCTCTGCCTTGTCCGTATCTGCATGTCAAGCACTGGACTCAGCTGTTCTTCCTCTTCCTCATCAGCCACCTCCAGACCTGGGGGCTGTTGACTCTCCATCTGAGGGCTAACAGACAGTCCAGGCTCCGCCTCCATCTCTCTCTCTCTCTCTGACACCTCCATTCCCTCTTTCCCCTCGGAGCTCTCAGGTTGCCTTGATGCTGACCCTGACTCCCACGCCTCCTCCTCCTCCTCTGATTCGGCTGGAGCGGCCGGCAGCCGATAGGCCACAACAATGGGGTCAGTGCATGGGTCACTTCTCACAGACAGCGTCCCTAGAGCCAACCTTCCCTCGAAACCTACCTGAGCAATCTGCAACATCTCAGGGTTGAGTCGGTTCAGATGGAAGACAAATTCCGCGAAACCGATCAGCGCCAACTGGATCGTGAACATCTTCCGGAACGTCCAGTAGTCGGTGGCGTTCGGAAACGTGTGAAGGGCCCATTCCTTCAGCATGCTGCGTGGCACCATGTTACCCTGAACTTCTTTCAGAATATCCCGGAGAACCTGAGAAGGGAAGCGTAAATTGATCAGGGGGTGGGTTGGTTATGGTTGGTTGGTGTAGGATGAAGGTTCTCAACTTGTGATCCGTGGAACTCCTAAGGCCATGATGGCGAACCCATGGCACGCGTGCCAGAGATGGCACATAGCACCCTCTCCGATGGCACGTGAGATGTTGCCGCAGTTCAGCTCCACTGTGCATACACGAACCTCTCGCCAGCCAGCTGGTCTTCGGGTCTCTGTTGGCCATGTGCAGGGACGGGGTGCATGCACAGGGGGTATGGGGCACATGCAGGGGGCCGCATGTGCAGGGGGTCCACGAAGGCTTGAAGAAATGTTATGATTTAAATCCTGAGTTAAGTCTTGGGGGTGTTATGACTCGTCCTCCCTCCTCTCCTCAGCCAGGCCCCTCCCGTCTCCAACCGGGCCTTTTATCAGACTCCGAGTCTGATAATGAAGATGAACAGCCTGTCATGCCTTCAACCCCTGGCCCTGGCCCCATGCCCGGAGAGGATTCCAGGAGTGAAAGGAGTAGCCCGATAAACCTCACTCATATAGCGTGTGTTCCTTTGGCTCAGCCGTCAGAGCAGGAAGCCAGCCAGGTGCTGGAATTACTCAGCCCTACTCCCTCTGACCCCTCCCTTTCCCTGACAGCAGATCCAGATGAAGACAATTCATGTGGGAGGACCCACTCGGAGATTTGAGAGGCGACGCCAGCAGAAGGAGGGGTGGGGCAGGCCTGGATAAATGCTGAGACATGGAGCCACACCCCACAGCCTATATAAAGGACCTGCTTTTGGCATTCCAACCTTGAGTCAAGCAAAGTCTTAGCTAGTTTGCTGATATCGGACTCTATCGCTGAAGTCACAACTTGGACTCCTGCCTGCCCTGATAAACCTCGAAGGAACCTGGCAAGCTGCAAAGGCTTTGTTGCCAAGTTTGTTACGGACTTTCTTGACTCGTTCGTCGGAGTGGGAGTGGGACACGACAGGGGGCTCCATGGCCACAAATGTTATTTAAAGGGGGGTCTATGGTGAAGAAAAGGTTGAGAGCCACTGGTGTAGAAGATGATCAGCCTGAGTCTGAGGGAGGGGTCAAACACGTCATCAGTTTGAGTCCTTTCTGCCCCCAAGAGATCTAAGTCCAGCCTACCTTGAAGTTCTTCTATTCTTATCCCCCACTAAGTTCCCTTGACTGTTAATGGTTCAGATTCTTGTGAAGAGCTTAAGCTTACAATCAATCTTTATACCCATCTGAACTCTCTGGATCTGCTGATTTTCCTGGCACTTGACAAACGGTTGCTGTGGGGCGGAATTGTGGACCAATTTCTCCTGTTTCTTGGGAATTTGGATCTTGCAGTTTAATCCAACTGGAGAAGACCAAGTTGAGGAAAACTGAGATGTGTCTTCTGAAGTTCTCCTTCCCTATCACTTTTGGGGTGGTCAAATCTTACTGTTCAGTGCAGTGCTTCGCAACCTCTGAAACTTTAAGATGGGTGGACTTCCAACTCCTAGCATGTTGAGGAATCATGGCTAGGGAATGGCTTCCTCATACTGGCTGGGAAATCCTGGGAGATGAAGTCCATGCATCTTAAGATTACCAAGCATGACAACACTGGAGTAGGTGATCTTTCTGGTCCTTCCAACTCTATCATCCACGGCTGGCTGGGGAATCCTGGGAGTTGAAGTCCACCCATCTTCAAGTGGCTGCAGTTGAGCAAACACCGGTTCGATTGGTCTCTCAAGGCTTAGATGAGCCTCAACTCTCTACAGGTCTTTTGCTCCTTCTACAGGCAAGCTGGGTCTCACGTGTAAATATCTGTAAGTCACCCGTAATGAATTACTACAGCATGGATTGGCTTAATTAATTGGAGTTGGAAATAAAAGAGGGGAGCTGCTCGAAAAGAACAATCACTGCACTTGCTCAAATTAAACTATTTAGGGAGACAAAATTTCTGCGCGCCGAAGGCAAGTACCTTGGAAAAGAAAAAAAGAAAAGGAGACAGATGTTTCAAGTCACTTGATTTTTTTAGGCTGGGCAAAGAATGAAAGGTTGCTTATTAGCAGGTGAACTTTCGAGAGATGGTGCACCTGGAATTAAAAACGGGTCAAGGACAACCTTCGGTCTGCCTATAAATTTTAAACCTTTTACAGCTAACCATTTCGGATCAGAAATGGATGAGTAAGGATGGTAATGGAAGATTAATTCGTACCTATTCCTCCTCAGGAAGAGTCAAACTGTGTTTTAGTCAGAGTAAGGAAATTAAGGGAAAGCCACAGGAACAGGGTTTAAATGCCAAGCGTAAAAGACCAATCTCTTGAGTAAACAACTCAAAAACATAGAACAGGGTTGGAAGGCACCTTGGAGGTCTTCTAGTCCAACCCCTGATCAAGCAGGTCCCTATTTAATGATGGACAAGTGGCTGTCCAGTCTCTTCTTGAAAGCCTCCTATGATGGGAGCACCTACAACTTCTGCAGGCAAGTCGTTCCACTGATTAATTGTTCTCACTATCAGGAAATTTCTCCTTTGTTCTAAGTTGCTTCTTTCCTTAATTAGTTTCCACCCATTGCTTCTTGTCCTGCCCTCAGGTGCTTTGGAGAATAGCTTGACTCCCTCTTCTTTGTGGCAACCCCTGAGATATTGGAACACTGCTATCATGTCTCCCCTAGTCCTTCTTTTCATTAAACTAGGCATACCGAATTCCTGCAACCGTTCTTCATATGTTTTAGCCTCCAGTCCCCTAATCATCTTTGTTGCTCTTCTCTGCACTCTATCTATCTAACCCGAATCTCTTTTTTTGAACAGTGGTAACCAGAACGGGACACTAAAGTGAACAGCCCTTTCTGGGGCACAATACCTGATGACTGGCCTGAGTCCCTCGTGCCTGGACAGTGGCCAGCCGGTCGTAGTAGCGAGAAATGGGGCTGTCGTGCTCAATCCCTTTCTTGGCACAGCGTTGCTTGTAGATCTCCACCAGGGAGAGAGAAGAAGGATTGTCCTCCACAAGACGCATCTGGGGAGAGACAGCCACTACACGGGGAACTGGAGAAAGGAGACAAGAGGGGGGGGGGGGGAAATCAGAACGCAAAATTCAAGCTGGGCGGATATGACGTCGTAGACGACCCTCATTCTGTCAAGGACCTCGGAGTACTCATCTCAAACGATCTAAGCGCCAGAGCTCACTGGAACAGCATTGCCAAAAAGGCATTAAGGGTTGTCAACCTAATCTTTGCGAAGCTTCTTCTCCAGTAATATTGCACTGCAAACTAGGGCATACAAAACCTTTGCCAGACCAATTCTTGAATACAGCTCATCTTTTTTTTTTTATTTGCATTTATATCCCGCCCTTCTCCGAAGACTCAGGGCGGCTTACACTATGTTAGCAATAGTCTTCATCCTATTTGTATATTTATATACAAAGTCAACTTATTGCCTCCAACAATCTGGGTCCTCATTTTACCTACCTTATAAAGGATGGAAGGCTGAGTCAACCTTGGGCCTGGTGGGACTCGAACCTGCAGTAATTGCAGGCAGCTGTGTTAATAACAGACTGTCTTACCAGTCTGAGCCACAGAGGCCCTCTGACTGGAACCCGCACGGTATATCGGACGTTAATACAATTGAGCGAGTCCAGAGGTATTTCACGAGAAGAGTCCTCCGCTCCCCTGCTCACAATAGAATCCCTTATGCCACCAGGCTTGAAATTTTGGGCTTAAGACAGTTTAGAACTACGCTGCCTTTGGTCTGACCTAAGCATAGTATATAAAATTATCTACCACAATGTCCTACCTGTCAATGACTACTTCAGCTTCAACCACAACAATACATGAGCAAATAATAGATAACAAACTCAAGGTAAACCGCTCCAAACTCGATTGTAGAAAATGCGACTTTAGCAACAGAGTGGTCAATGCCTGGAATTCACTACCTGACTGTGGTTTCTTCCCCAAATCCCCAAAACTTTAACCTTTGACTGTCTACTGTAGACCTCACCCCATTCCTAAGAGGTCTGTAAGGGATGGGCGTAAGAGCACCAACTTGCCTTCCGTCCCTATCCTATTGTCCTCATTTATTCGTATCCATATCCTGTAGTCCTAATCATGTTTATACCTATATCTGTTATCTTATATATGTTTGACAAATAAATAAATAAAAATAAAAAGGAGAAAACAAAAGGAGCAATTCATTTTGTGGAAAACAGCAGGAAGAACCATCTCTAAGAAATCCAGAACATCCTAGCACATGTCCTTCTACCTTCAAATCTTGTCCGGAAGCCAGCCGTAATTTTTCTTCTAATCTCAAATATGCCATTGCTGGTCATTTATGGTCATAGCTTTAAGCTGAAACACGCGACGTGGCTATTCTGTGCCCGAAATCTTTGTGCAGACCTTCATGTCAAAATATTTGTGATTTCTTCTTCAAGAGTGTAAGATTTGGACACATAGCCAACAGCCTATTCCATATCCTAGCCCAGGGGTGCCCAACCATGACAACTTTAAGACCTGTGGGAGTGGAATTCTGGGATTTGAAATCCACATCTGGCTGGGGGATTCAGGGAGTTGAAGTCTCAGAATTTTGGGAGTGGAATTCTGGGAGTTGAAGTCCACATCTGGCTGCGGAATTCAGGGAGTTGAACTCTCAGAATTTTGGGAGTGGAATTCTGGGAGTTGAAGTCCACAGCTGGCTGGGGAATTCTGGGAGCTGAAGTCTCAGAATGTTGAGAATTGAATTGTGGGAGTTGAAGTCCACAGCTGGCTGGGGAATTCTGGGAGCTGAAGTCTTCGAATTTTTGGAGTTGAATTCTGGGAGTTGAAGTCCACATCTGGCTGGGGAATTCTGGGAGTTGAACTCTCGGGATTTTGGGAGTGGAATTCTGGGAGTTGAAATCCACAGGTCTTTAAAGTTGCCAAAGTTGGACAGTCCTGTATTAGCCTCCGAGTTGAGCAGCATGGACTCTGTATTTTTCACTCAAAATCATGCAAGGTTTGTCCACCCCGCCCCCCAATATCACAGCCACAATATTGAGTTGATTGATCCACTCCAGATGCTGGGGGGGGAGGGGGAATGGAAATTCAGTCAGCACAGTTTTAAAGCTTTCCCAACAATCTACTGGAACCCACGCCCTTTTCTGCGGGAGAGAAAAGGGAGGAACTGTGTGCTTTGCGATGGGTGGGCAGCCTCTCTATTGTCAAGGCTTGGGTTGCTTCCGAGGTGACCTCTGGAGGAGGGAGAGATCAAACAATGGGGGGAGATTGAAGGAGAGAGCAAAGGGCCGGGAGACCTGCCCATCTAAATAAAAGCTGAGATGATTAAGTGAAGAGCATCATGGTCTTTGGCTATGAGAGAGAGAGAGAGAGACATACAGACAGAAGGAGAGAGAGAGAAACAGAAGGAGAAAGAGAGAGGGGGAAAGAGGGAGAGAGAGAGAGAGGAGATAAAGAGAGAGACAGAAGGGGTAAGAGAGTGGAGAGAGGAGGGAGGGAGAGAGAGAGAGAGAGAGAGACAGAAGGAGAAAGAGAGAGAAGAAAAGAGGGAGGGAGAGGCATAAGGAGAAAGAAAGAGGAGAGAGAAAGAGGGAGAGAGAGACAGAAGGAGAGAGAGAAACATAAGGAGAAAGAGAAAGGGAGGGAGAGAGAGACAGAAGGAGAGAGAGAAGGAGAGAAGAGAGACAGAAGGAGAAGGAGAGGAGGAGAGAAGAGAGCAGCAGAAGGGAAGAGAGAGGAGAGAAGGAGAGAGGGAGGGAGAGAGAAAGGAGAAAGAGAGAGAAGGAAAGAAAGAGGAGAGAAAGAGCGAGACAGGAGGGAGAGACAGAAGGAGAGAGAGAGAAGGAGAGAGGGAGGGAGGGAGAGAAGGAGAAAGAGAGAGACAGAAGGAGAGAAGAGAGAAGGAGAGGAGGAGAGAGAGAGGGGAGAAAGAGAGAAGGAAAGAAAGAGAGAGAGAGAGAGGAGAGAGAAAGAGGGAGACAGGAGAAAGAGAAGGAAGGAGAGAAGGAGAGAGGGAAGGAGGGAGAGAAGGAGAAAGAGAGAAGGAAAGAAAGAGAAAGAGGAGAAAGAGGGAAGGAGAGTGGGAGGGTGGGAGGGAGGGAGAGAAGGAGAAAGAGAGAAGGAAAGAAAGAGGAGACAAAGAGAGAGACAGAAGGAGAGGGAGAGAAGAGGAGAGAGGGAGAGAGAAAGAGAAAGGCAGAAGGAGAAAGAGAAGAGAGAGAAGGAGAGGGAGGGAAGGAGGGGTCAGTTAGTTTGTCCAGGAGCCACCTCCCAGTGATGTATTGGGTTTCCAAGCCCAAAAATACAAAGCAAAACCTCCGTCGCTAAGCGATGGGGTCATTACGTGAGTCATCAGCCTCCACAAGGTTTCACTTTCTATTTACGGACCCGGCCAGGTTGCTGTTTCTTTAAAGATGAAAAGCTGCATTGGGTTTTTATTTGCCAGACTCGGATAGAATGAATTGGACTTTGTTGCAAATAAATAAGAGCTGTCAAAATTTGGGTGCAGAAAAAAGAAAGAGAGTGGGGGGAAAGCATTAAAGTAACAATACATCCCATCTCAAATGGGTTGTTAAAAATGACTCTGATGGAAATATTTACTTTCCAAGCATGTTCTTGGTGGGTGTTTTTTTTTTCCTCTCTCTCTCTTTCTCTTTTATTGTACGCAAAGAATTATTGTGTGACAGGCCACTATATATAGTCAGCCATCAGTAAACTCACGGAATGTTTTATATATATATAATATATATAAAAATAAAGCCTCCAGAACCAAAACGTTTTGTTTGAATACTGTAATCAAATATAATTGAGAAGCAAAAAACGACGGACATAAATTTGTAACCAAAGAGAAATCTGACGTTTTTAACAGAGCGCTGTGAATTAACAATGCCAAGTATTATGCTATTTTGCCAACGGGGATTTTACAGGTAAGACGACAACTGCGACCATATGCTCTGTTGCTAAGCAAGACGGCGGTTAAGTAAATCCATTTTATGACCGTTTATGACCAGTGCAACTTCCTGCTCTGAAAAATAATCACCCAGGCTCTGTCCAAGGACCTCCAAGGAAGAATAGAATAAGAGAGTGGGAAGGGACCTTGGAGGTCTTCTAGTCCAACCCCCTGCTTAGGCAGGAAACCCTACACCATTTCAGACAAATGTTGTCCAATCTCTTCTTTAAAAATTCCATGTTGGAGAATTCACAGCTTCTGGAGGCAAGTTGTTCCCACTGATTAACTGTTCTATCTGTCAGGAAATTTCTCCTTAGTCCTAAGTTGCTTCTCTCCTTGATTAATTTCTACCCGTTGCTTCTGGTCCTGCTTTCAGGTGCTTTGGAGAATAGCTTGACTCCCTCTTCTTTGGGGCAGCCCCTGAGATACTGGAAGATTTTTTTACCTTTACCTCTATCTTCTCACACTCACCAGTGAAGAACAGGTGTCTCTTTGTGGTTTCTTTCCTCTTTTCCAAACAGGGGTTGAGGAGGCGAAGGAGTTGCAGGACTCGTTCCTCTCTACGTGACTCGGTCAAACAAGCGTCGTTCATGACAAGGTAGGGGTAAATCTTCCCATTATGGCCTCGGATATACAGTCTTCTAGCCGCGGTGTTATGTTTCTGTACGATCTCTACCCTGGGCATAAATCTATGTGGGGGGGGGGGGAGGAGAAGAAGAGAGAACCAAAAAAAGAAAGATATAAAGCAGTCGAGTTTCCCTAATTCTAAAGCTTTATTTCTCTCCTTCGAGATGAAAGCCGGATTTTAAAAAGAGAGAGACAGAGACAGACAGAGAGAGACAGAGACAGAGAGAGGGAGGGAGAGAGACAGAGAGAGGGAGGGAGAGGGAGAGAAAGGGGGGAGAGAAAGACACAGAGAGAGGGGGGGAGGGAGAGGGAGACAGGAAGAGAGAAAGAGGAGGGAAGGAGAGAGGGGGGGAGAGAGGGGGGGAGGGAGAGAGAGAGAAGGGGAGAGAGACTGGGGAGAAAGAGAGAGGGAGAGAGAGGGGGAGAGACAGAGGGAGAAAGGGGAGAGAGAGAGGAAGAGAGAAAGAGGGGGAGAGAGAGACAGAGAGAGGGAGGGAGGGAGGGAGGGAGAGAGAAAGAGAGAGAAAGAGAGAGAGAGGGAGAGACAGAGAAAGAGAGAGAGACAGAGAGAGGGAGGGAGGGAAAGACAGACAGAGAGAGAGAGAGACAGAGGCAGAGAGAGGAGAGAGAGAGGGAGGAAGAGAGAAAGAGGGAGAGAGACAGAGACAGAGAGAGGGAGGGAGGGAGGGAGGAAGAGAGACAGAGAGAGGGAGAGAGAGAGGGAGACAGAAAGGAGGAATTCTATTACCTTACTTAAAATGCTAACAATAGGAAGCACATTTTGCCGTTTTGACAAACACCTCCCAGTCCTCCTCATCCCACCTCCTCTTCTCCATCTAACACTGATTACATTCCCTAGTTGGGTAATGAAACATCTGCCAGAAAACAACTAAGTTCAGAGAGCACCAAGGACCCCACAGTCCTAGTCCCAGTCCAGTCCCCCCCCCTCCTCCTCTTCCTCTTCCTCCTCCTCTTCTTCATCTTCTCCCATCTAACACTGATAACATTCCCTAGTTGGGTAATGAAACATCTGCCAGAAAACAACTAAGCTCAGTGAGCACCAAGGACCCCAGAATTCAATCCTGAGTTACAAATATTTTCTTCTATCGGTGTCCTTGATCAAAAGTATCTTGCTCTTAAAAGGTGTGCTTTAAAAAATCCATTAGACTAGACTAGACTAGACTAGAACAGAATAGAATAGAATAGACTGCAGACTAGGATAGGATGCAGAATAGAGAATGGAAAGGAATGGAAAGGAATGGAAAGGAATGGAAAGGAATAGAATAGAATAGAATAGAATAGAATAGAATAGAATAGAATAGAATAGAATAGAATAGAATAGAATAGAATAGAATAGAATAGAATAGAATAGAATTTAAAGACAACTGTATCCAGAACCACACAACACTACAACCAAGTTCTCTATTTTACTGGCCTTCCCTTACCGGGCAATTTTGATGTAGTAGTGAGTCGGTTTTGGCATCAGGAATTCCCCAGGAATTTCCACTTCAGCTGTCTGGGCAGAGAAGTTGCTAAGAAAACGACACTTTTCCTCGATGAGAAAAAATTTGGGCAGCTGCTTGGTTTTGGCCTCCAGGATTTTGATCCACTTCTTCAGCTTCGAAATGAGATTGTGGAGTTTCATGGAACCCGGCACGCTGAAGTCGAAATCTACGAGAGAGAAGGGGGGGGGGGGAGAAGAAGAAACAATCTGTTAGAAATGGGGATGAAAAAGCATTAAGGTACCTGTGGTGCAGACGCCGTTAAGTTGGTTTTCAGAATTTTATTTCCTCTCCCTCTTCTGTCTACCAATGTAAAAGGATGTTACAATGAAAAGCGTTAACAAAAAAGCAACAAAACCCCAAATAGGAACATCGTACATCTTCAGACGTGTAGGAAATCTGGGAAGACACAGCTTTCTTGCCGAATTTCTCACGGTTATATGATTTCCGGTATTTTGGGTGGTGAGGCGGCCTAGAGGCGTAGCTTTCGCTTCACAATCAGGAGGCTGGGTGATTTCGATCCTAGGTAGAGGCAGATATTTTTCTCTCTCTGGGCACAATGAGAATATATCTGCCGAACAAAACTCCGCGCTAGCGACTTGAAAGGCATCCGGCCAGTAAACACTCGGCTCCATTCAGTTGCCCAGATTCCACCCTACAAGGGATCATGGGGTCATTAAAAAAAAAGATGATGATGTGATTTCCGGTAATTTACTTTATTGTTCTGAATCTGTATTTTTCCCCGCTGATATTTAGTTAGAAGTGACTTAGTGGTTCCTAGAGGCTTAAAGCAGAGTATTAATCAGATGCAATCAAGTTGGTTCAACTTTAAGAAATTTTCAGCACTTTATCCTCCAAGGTTTAAAATAGATAAGCGACAGTGACCTAGGATGATCTGTTCCAACTTACACAGTGTCAAAACAAAATACGTTTTGACATTTTGTGGGTGTTACTCGTTGGTGGGATAACCCTACTTACAAAAGGGGGGGTGGGGGAGAAACTGAACATTTCATTCTGTGTGGCAGTTCATTGCATAAAAATAGATAGGTCATTTCTTTCACGTCACGTCAACTTCCCAAAGGTTAACTAGATGTGCAGTAAATCAGAACAGAGCAGAGAAAACAGAGTTGGAAGGGACCTTGTAGGTCATCTAGTCCAACCCCCGGGCCAAGCAGGAATCACACACAATTTTGCATGTCAAAAAAAAAAAAAAAAAACCAGGTAGGGATCATATTGCTCTACAAGAAGCATATTATCCTTCTTTTCTTTCCTTTTTTTTTTGGGGGGGGGGGAATATGCCCAAAGATTCTGGCCTAATGATAAATTTTAATCGAGGGTTTATTAGTGGGGTTTTTAAGGGGTTTAATTTATTTTATAATTTTTTTACTTATTAATTTTAAATATTCAGCCTATTGAATCAGATTTTTAATTAATATTGTATTTTAAATTTTTTGGTTTTTGTGTTTTATCTATGCTGTACACCGCCCTGACTCCCCGGAGAAGGGCGGTTTAAAAATACGAAAAATAAATAAATAAATAAATAAAGATATATTTTTTTTTTTGCATTTATATCCCGCCCTTTTCCGAAGACTCAGGGCGGCTTACACTATGTTAGCAATAGTCTTCATCCTATTTGTATATTTATATACAAAGTCAACTTATTGCCCCCAACAATCTGGGTCCTCATTTTACCTACCTTATAAAGGATGGAAGGCTGAGTCAACCTTGGGTCTGGTGGGACTAGAACCTGCAGTAATTGCAGGCAGCTGTGTTACTAACAGACTGTTTTACCAATCTGAGCCACAGAGGCCCATTTGTTTAGAGGAAATCAAATCTCATTCATTCGTTCATTCAATTCACTCAACTTATAGACTGCCCAATCAGTACAGGCTCAGATGTGGAGACTCCAGAACAGAGGTCAGCAACCTGCGGCCCTGGAGCCGCATGTGGCCCTTTCATCCCTCTGCTGCGGCTCCCTGTCATTCAAAAACCGCCAATGTGCAACACCCACCGGCACGCGATTTATTGAGCTTTTCAACCCCCAGTAGGCCAACCATGGATAAATCCAAGAAAAGTTTCAGAAGAAAACAGAACATTTAATTCAACTACATATGCTAGTTTTGTGGCCGCTCAAGAAATAGTCAGGCATAGGAAGGGTTTTGTGGCTCCCGGTGTTTTCTTTTCTGTGGGAAACGGGTCCAAATGGCTCTTTGAGTGTTTAAGGTTGCAGACCCCCTGCTCTAGAATGATGGGCAGGGAAAAGCAACAAAGATGATTAGGGGACTGGAAGCTAAAACATGTATGAAGAACGATTGCAGGAACTGGGTATGTCTAGTTTAATGAAAAGAAGGACAAGGGCAGACATGATAGCAGTGTTCCAATATCTCAGGGGTTGCCACAAAGAAGAGGGAGTCAAGCTATTCTCCAAAGCACCTGAAGGCAGGACAGGAAGCAATGGGTGGAAACTAATCAAGGAGAGAAGCAACTTAGAACTAAAGGGGAATTTCCTGACAGTTAGAACAATTAATAAGTGGAATGACTTGCCTGCAGAAATTGTGAATGCTCCAACACTGGAAGTTTTTAAGAAGAGATTGGATAACCATTTGTCTGAAGTGGTGTAGGGTTTCCTGCCTAAGCAGGGGGCTGGACTAGAAGACCTCCAAGGTCCCTTCCAACTCTGTTATTCTGTTTTCATACCGGTTTAAGAAAACATTTTTTTTCTTTAAAAAAAAAAAAGGAAAAAGAAAACTATCCATAACAGTTAAAATCAGGAAAATGGCAATAGAGGAGTTGTTGGTGCCACTGGAATTATCTTGCGTAGAGTTGCCAATATCTGCCTTTCAAGTTTTTTGACAGCACCTATATTTTCTATTTTGGTCTGGCATTTTCATTAGACTGTTTCTAAACAGCAATTGACGGGTGGTTGACACTAGATAGTTTTAATCCGGGTTCCCCACCCCCCACCCAATATTATTTTTACGGCCTGTCTCACACTTTGCATTTCCATTTGTCCCTAAATGTCTCATTTTTATTGCCCCTGTAATCATCTTTAATAACATGCGATTCTGTGTTATTAGTTGCTTTACTGTGAACCGCTTTGCAAGGGCTTTATAAAATTTAATTGAAAGAGGAATCCGAGGATGTGAAAAGCACAGACCTCAGTGTCTTTCGAGTATTTTCATGCCAAATCCGCCCCGCTGTGTTTAAGTAACAAACCTGGTGGCTGGGATTTGTTCAGCTCCACATTAACCCAAAATGGAAATCTTTTTATTTTCAGGGCCATCCCATAAAAAAGGAGCAGTGGGTGATTGGAAAGGTAATCCTCCTTAAAGAGAAACATATATTTAATAGAATAGAATAGAATAGAATTTTATTGGCCAAGTGTGATTGGACACACAAGGAATTTGTCTTGGTGCCTATGCTCTCAGTGTACATAAAAGAAAAGATACGTTCATCAAGGTACAACATTTACAACACAATTGATGATCAATATATCAATATAAATCATAAGGATTGCCAGCAACAAGTTATAGTCATACAGTCATAAGTGGAAAGAGATTGGTGATGGGAACTATGAAACGATTAATAGTAGTGCAGATTCAGTAAATAGTCTGACAGTGTTGAGGGAATTATTTGTTTAGCAGAGTGATGGCCTTCGGGAAAAAACTGTTCTTGTGTCTAGTTGTTCTGGTGTGCAGTGCTCTATAGCGTCGTTTTGAGGGTAGGAGTTGAAACAGTTTATGTCCAGGATGCGAGGGATCTGCAAATATTTTCACGGCCCTCTTCTTGATTCGTGCAGTATACAGGTCCTCAATGGAAGGCAGGTTGGTAGCAATTATTTTTTCTGCAGTTCTAATTATCCTCTGAAGTCTGTGTTTTTCTTGTTGGGTTGCAGAACCGAACCAGACAGTTATAGAGGTGCAAATGACAGACTCAATAATTCCTCTGTAGAACTGGATCAGCAGCTCCTTGGGCAGTTTGATAATAAAAGGCTTGACATAAGCAACTTCTGTCTGGAATTCTCCTTCGCCTCTTCCTCCTCCTCTTCCTCCTCCTGCTTCTGTCCCTCCTCCTTAATCTTCTCTTTCTGCTTCTTCTTCTCCTTCAGCATCTCCTCTTCCTCTTTTACCTTCTTCTCTTCCTCCTGCTTCTCCTCCTTCTTTCTCCTCCTTTCTTCTTCTTCTCCTCCTCCTCCTGCTTCTCCTCCTTTCTGCTTCTCCTCCTCTTCCGGCTCCTCCTCTTCCTCCTTCTCCTCCTCTTCCTTGTGCTTCTCCTCTTTCTGCTTCTCCTCCTCCCTTCCCCCACCTTCCATCTTACTCAAAAACAAGACGTTAAGAAGATCGGCTGAGCAGCTTTCAACAGCTGGATTTCCCTGTTTTCAAATACCAACATTTTTAATCCCTTTAGGAGGGACTAAGACAGACTATCGGCACATCGCCAGGTTTCCAAAACGCCCTCCCCAGCCTTCAAAGCTGCAGAAAGACATCCATACACCGCGCTTCCCCCGTGCGATGCCCTCTAAACGTGCTTGACAATCTCCTCCATCATCCCCAGCCAACCCAGAGGGGACCTGAAGATTGAAACGGGCTGCCATCTCAAAACTAAAATTTTTCAGCCCTGCTCTGGAGTACGACACATACATCAAAATAACCTAATCATTTAAGGGGGGGAGGGGAAGAAAAGAAAGAATACAAAGAGGCCTTCTTCCATTTTGAGGCAGCTTCGACTCATCTGTGTCAACAGCCTCCTCGTTTAATGGCGGGCGTACCTGAGGACAGGTGAAGCAGGGAAAGGATGCTGTCTCTCCAGAGGGGGGGGAGAGTATTTGCACGGAGCCAACCCATTTATTCACATAGATTTATGTCCTGGCATTCGATCGTAGGATTGTCAAGCTTGCTTGATAATGCATTGTGATACCCAACACGTTTGTGTGCCTTGGGGTAACAAACAGTCTACCCAACAGGCCACCCATCAAAAACATTTTGCAAGATGCCCGTTAAGAACGAGATGAATGGCTCGAATTCATCTCACACCATAGATTTTTTGTAAAGGTAAAGGTTCTCCTCACACATATGTGCTAATCATTCCCGACTCTAGGGGGCGGTGCTCATCTCCGTTTCAAAGCCGAAGAGCAAGCGCTGTCCGAAGACGTCTCCGTGGTCATGTGGCCGACATGACTCAACACCAAAGGCGCACGGAACGCTGTTCCTTTCCCACCAAAGGTGGTCCCTATGTTTTCTACTTGCATTTTTTACCTGCTTTCGAAACTGCTAGGTTGGCAGAAGCTGGGACAAGTCACGGGAGCTCACCCCATTACGCGGCGGTAAGGATTCGAACCGCTGAACTGCCGACCTTTCGATTGACAAGCTCAGCGTCTTAGCCACTGAGCTACCGTGTCCCAGAATTAAAATAAATTAATTATAAATTAGATTTATTGTACAAAACACTTTTTTAGAAGAAAGGAAGGGAAGGAGGGAGGGAGGGAGGGAGGGAGGGAGGGAGGGAGGGAGGGAAGGAAGGAAGGAAGGAAGGAAGGAAGGAAGGAAGGAAGGAAGGAAGGAAGAAAGAAAGAAAGAAAGAAAGAAAGAAAGAAAGAAAGAAAGAAAGAAAGAAAGAAAGAAAGAAAGAAAGAAAGGCCCCAAATATTTTCCAGCATCTCTTGGGTCGATGATGAAGGTTAGAAAGAAATAAAAAAATCACCTCAACTTTAATTCCAAGTCTACCCTCTAGTGAACAATTGCAGTAAAAGGTTCGGGAGACGAGTGAGAAAGACGCAATCACGATTTGGTAATTACAGCTACCTGAAGCGCCCAAAATATGCACCCACCCCAACCGGGGGGCGGGGGGGAGAATATAACCACCTCGCCAACGATATGCAAAATCAAGGTGAAAAAAAAATCAGCAGCGTTAAAGTTTTTGGGTTTTGTTCTTTTTTAAAAAATGCGAGTTATCCTCTGCACGGCAGGAATCGTTTTTTCCTCCGCCGAAAACGCTTTCATTTGAATTCGTTTCTGTCTTCTTCCTGGTTGCTGTTGCTTCGCAGGGCCGGGTGGGAATGGCAAGAGGCGACGCAAATAATTAGGGGCGTTTGTTCGTGCCAAGAAAGGCTTCACGCTGGACTCGTTTAATGGCATCCAGATTTGTTTTTTAAAGAAAGGTAAAGGATTACCGGCAATGTAATCAGTTGCCTGTTCTGCCGGCAGCTTTAATGATCTCTTTTTGGCATCGATTCCCCCCAAGTCCGATCTTTGATTACCTGCGGTGGTGGAAGGGCTTCGGACTTGGAACAACAAAAAAATAAAAATAAATGACAATCTAGTTGGAAGGAAAGGTACGTTTTGGACTCGGCTCTGAACTTCCTTCTGAAATCCCGGAATAATTGACAGGTGGATTAAGAAGAGCTTTGACATCGGAGGACTGACTACCTGTATAATGGGCAGCAAAGAAATTATAAATCCGGACGATTTCCATCAGCTGCGGAACAGTCGGGTGATTAAATCGCCATTAATCCAGCGGCACGGAGAGGCTATTTCCCGTTTCACGTTAAATCAAAATCCTTATTTTCTGCCAAATGAATTGCATGTCAGGCCTGGAAGCCATCTTTTGCACCAGATCTTCAGGCCTGCCACATTTACTACTGTGGAAAACTGGGAGGGGGGATTGTATGGAACCTGGGTGATATGTAGTCATAAGAACACTCCTTTCTCAGAGAGTCAAGGACATCCTGCCTTGCACCTAGAAGGTTGTGACTGGGAGGCATCTCCAGTTGGGACGGTGCACTGATTGGGCCACGTGATGGACATGTGGGCGCAAGGGGAAGGGGCTTGGACTTTTTCTTTTGGGTGGGGAAAACCTGGAAGCTTTCAGATTTGGGTTTTCCCAGCTGTGCCAATTGTTGTTGTTAGTTGCAAAGTCGTGTCTGACCCATCACGACCCCATGGACCACGTTCCTCCAGGCCTTCCTGTCCTCCACCATCCCCTGGAGTCCATTTAAGCTCACGCTGACTGCTTCAGTGACTCCATCCAGCCACCTCCTTCTCTGCCGTCCCCTTCTTTTTTTGTCCTCAATCGTTCCCAGCATGAGGCTCTTCTCCAGGGAGTCCTTCCTTCTCCTTAGGTGGCCAAAGTATTTGAGTTTCCTCTTCAGGATCTGGTCTTCTAAAGAGCAGTCAGGTTGATCTCCTCCAGGACTGACCGGTTGGATCGCCTTGCAGTCCAAGGGACTCGCAGGAGTCTTCTCCAGCGCCAGAGGTCAAAGGCCTTAATTCTTTGGCGCTCAGCCTTTCTTATAGTCCAACTTTCTGTGTGGCAATATGACATCTCTAATAAAACGTAACTTTGAGGAAACTCAAGCCATGGAGTTTTCTTTCGTTGGGGGTGTCACTTGGAACAATGATATTAAATCCCACAACTCGAAACCTGAAGTCCCACCAGCCGATTTCATGGCAGCCGTTTCCCCTCCATCTTTCAACATTAATTCAAGGCCCAACTTTTAAACAGATTACAAAGTGATCTCATCTCAGGCTACATTAAAAGGTCTATTTGCATCTTCATTAGTCGGGCTTAATCACAATTGAAAAAATAAAAAGATTCTGAAGAAGTTTAAAAGGGGTCTTTTTTATTACTGTCCTTCTGAAAAGAATCCTTTCACCAATCCTGATTGGTTCAAGAATCCTATTTCAGAAATTGAAGAAAATTAGCTGCCTCTGAAAAAAACCCAATCGGTGTCTACTGCATTTGAAAATGTGAAAAATGCATGTTTTAAGCAAACAAGCAAACCAACATACATGAACTACCTAAATATTATTTAAATAAGCAGAGACAATGTCCTACTTCAAAGACAATAATGAATGTTCTGAATTCCAACGTTTGGGGAATCCTGGTTAATTTAAAACTGAGGTCAGGATCAGAACAAAACAAACCCAAATGTTGTGTCTGCGCCCCCCCCCCGAGCTGGCACTCCTGCCAGAAAGTGACTTGGAAAGTGAGGGGGAAGGGCCGTCAGGATTTACCTCGGGAGCACCGGCTTCCCTGGCTCAGCTCCAGGAGCCAGAGGCAGGTCAGGTGGAAGAGATAACAAGGCCTCCGTCCCCTGACTCTCCCCCCACCCCCCAGGACATACCTCCAGGCCCAGCTGATGGCAATCAGGCCTGGCTGGACCCTAGGTTCCGTAGGCAGGAGAGGAGGGAGCAACAGAAGCAGGGGTGGGGCAGGCCTAGGAAGTGCTGAGTCATGGAGCCACACCCCACAGGATATAAAGGCAGCAAGAGCTACTGTGCCTTTTCATAGCGGGCAAATCAACTGTTTAACTAAGAGCTGAAGTATTGTTTGTTCCTGGGTGACTCATCGGCGTCAAGGGAGATAACAGAGACGCTTGGCAGACGCTCCCTCTTTTGCTGGCAGGGCTGATAGTGCTGGCTAATTAAGCCATCGTTTAAACGGAGGCAAGGGAGGACAGTACACCAAACTGAATTTCCGGCTCGCCTAGAAATTATCTCACCTGTTGTGAATTGGCCCTTGAGTTTCTGAAAGACAGGGTCCTGAGCTGTGGCCTGAGCCCTCCTTGCTAGCGATTCAGAAGCTGCGCTGGAAAACATGGTGGAGACGTTGGAGACGTTCTCCAGGCCCACTCCGAAAGTGCTGACCAGCTTCTTGACAAAATTCAGGGTGTGGGGTGTGATCTTGGCATCGGAAACAGCCCCGCTCTTCTCGAAGGCCACCGAATAGCACTTGGCAAGGCCTTGCTGAAGTTGTCGGAGAACCTAAAGATGGGACAGGTCAGAGACAGAGAAGAGAAGAGAAGAGGAGAGGAGAGGAGAGGAGAGGAGAGGAGAGGAGAGGAGAGGAGAGGAGAGGAGAGGAGAGGAGAGGAGAGGAGAAGAGGAGGAGGAGAGGAGGAGAAGAGAAGAGAAGAGAAGAGAAGAGAAGAGAAGAGAAGAGAAGAGAAGAGAAGAGAAGAGAAGAGAAGAGAAGAGAAGAAAAATGGGCCTAACGGAAGTTTGGAAAGGGCAGAAACAGGCCCATTTCCAGCCTCCAGAGGGCCTCCAGAGCCTGGGGAGGCAGTTTTCGCCCTACCGGAGACTCAAGAAAAGCCTCCAGAGCCCGGGGAGGGCAAAAAAGCCCCCCCCATAGTGCAGGAGGCTGACTAGGCCACACCCACTATAGCCACGCCCACCCAACAACCAGGCAGAGAACCCCTTGCTAAAATTTCTGAAGCCCACCGCTGCCATCGACCGACTGAAAGGGCGGCCTACCTCCTCGTGCCAGTTTTCTCGGAACCAGACCATCTGATCCACGATCCCTTCCAGAGACGAGAGGAGCGTCGGGTGCAGCTCCCGCTGCATGTGCATGATACGGCTGCATCGCCACATCGGGGCCGTCGCTCGGATCGGTCCGGGATCCGACGCAGAATGAGACTGGCTTCCGACGGAACTCGGCTGCTGCTGTCCGGAATCTTTGGTTTGAGGGGGGTGGGGAGGGGGAGAAGATGGGAAGGAGAAGGCGTCAGTCCTTTGAAGTAGACCAAGTTGGGAAAACGATACAACGGAACCTTCTGGAACTCTATGTTGTTATAGGGCGTAGTAACAGAAAGCGGGGGGGGGGGGAGATCCCTAGTACTTAAGACGCCTAAGTTCGAGACCCAAGGGCTAGGACTGATGATATTATCTAGTTTGGTAATGAAAAGTCTGCAAGGAAACCACCAAGCTCAGAGAGCACCAAGGACCCCACAATCCTCCTCCTTCTTCTTCTTCTCCTCCTCCTCCTCCTCCTCTCACAACAAACCCCACTTCCTTTCACCACTGATGATGTTACCTAGTTTGGTCATGAAACGTCTGCAAAAAAACCACCAAGCTCAGGAATCAATAAAGCCCTTAAAGCCCTCCTCCTCTTCCTCTTCCTGTCTTCTCTTCCTCCTCCTCCTTTCTACTTCTTCCCCTCTTCCTTCTCTTTCTCACTCCTCCTCCTCCCACAAATCCCATCTAACACTGATGATGTTACCTAGTTTGGTCATGAAACGTCTGCAAGCAAACAACCACGCTCGGAGAGCACCGGACACCAGCCAACAAAATCCTGACCGCAGTTGCAAATTTTAGAACGGCTAAATTCCATCCATCATCGAAAAGATCATTAAAGCAGCAATTCAATGAGGTTCAGCGAAGGCCATCTCATCTCGTTCTTCAATTAGTGAAGAAGGCTAATGAAGGATCTGTCCGTCTCTCCAGCCACGGGAGAGCTGGATCTAACAACCATGTTGTTGTTAGCACTGCGATGTTCCCCCCGCTTACCGCTTTTGTAGCGCTCCCGTTGTTCTATCTTCAACGTCAAATAGAGAGTCCGGATGGGGAAGTAAACCGCTTGAGGGTAGACACGTCCAACCTATGGAGTGGGGAAAAAAAACACCGAAGCGCGCGTTAAAGTTCAACGGCCGTGTCTCCGAAGTATTGTGATAGGGCGACCTGCCCACTGATTCACGCCTAGCTTTTTGACTCCGTGAAATCAATTAATAATGATTTATATAGAGGAGAGAGAGAGAGGAAGGGAGGGGAGGGGGCGTTGGAAAGGCTATGTTTGTCTAGAAACGAAAAGGTTCATACGGTGATTGTGGGGAGGATTTTATACAAATCTGAAATCTAGCTGGCCTCCTCTCACCATAGAGATGTTGCACAAGCTTTGAAGGAGACGCTATCAGAAAAGGACCTGTATACTGCACGAATCAAGAAGAGGGCCGTGAAAATATTTACAGACCCCTCACATTCTGGACATAAACTGTTTCAACTCCTACCCTCAAAACGATGCTATAGAGCACTGCACACCAGAACAACTAGACACAAGAACAGTTTTTTCCCGAAGGCCATCACTCTGCTAAACAAATAATTCCCTCAACACTGTCAAACTATTTACTGAATCTGCACTACTATTAATTTTCTCATAGTTCCCATCACCAATCTCTTTCCACTTATGACTGTATGACTGTAACTTGTTGCTGGCAATCCTTATGATTTATATTGATATATTGACCATCATTTGTGTTGTAAATGTTGTACCTTGATGAAGGTATCTTTTCTTTTATGTACATTGAGAGCATATGTACCAAGACAAATTCCTTGTGTGTCCAATCACACTTGGCCAATAAAAAATTCTATTCTATTCTATTCTATTCTATTCTAAAAGAGTCCATCCAGAGTGTAAATTTGGAACCATTTTATGTATCCATCAAAGTCTGGGTGTTTCCCCTTCCCCAGAATCGTTCCATTGCCCCCTCCAAAAAAAATTCAGAGAATCATAGGACTAAAAGGGATCTTGGAGGCCGTTTAGTCCAACCCCCTGCCCAAGGCAAGAGACCTTATACTAGTGATGGCTAACTTCAGCCATGTGGTCTGCCAGCAGCCTGCAGACCTGGCAATGGAGTTGGACAGCGATGAGGCTGAGGAAGAGCATGGGCCAGTCCTGGAGGCTGGGGAAGCTCCGGATGAGGGCTCTGCGTCGGAGGCAGAGGTGGGGCCAGGGCCATCTGGGAGTGATGTGCAGACTCCGGAGCCTCCAGAGGCTGACAGTAGTGAGCAGGGGAACAGGAGGAGCCTGTTCCTAGTTCATGCATGAGAAGAGCTGCCAGAAGGCAAGAGCAGCTCAAGCAAAGAGCACGACTCGGGAGTAGGGCCAAGAGATGATTGGCCCCTCCCATAAGGCTTAAAAGACCAGCAATGGCATTTGGGCTCTTTGCCGGAAAACAACATTGATAGCTTTGTCTTGTTGCATTTGTTTCATATTGCTGTCTTCTGAACATTTGCCAAGAAAGGCCTTTGGCAGTTTGCCTAATTGGACCAAGGTTGGTGATAGGACTGAAGAATTTGTGTTGGGAGGAGTTTGCTTTAATTTAGTTGGACTAAGCTGAGAATGAGTTAATTCTCAGCTGTTATAATGAAGTTTGTTTGTTTTTACACTGACTGAGTTTCCTACTACCTACTTGGGCCCTGGGTCACAACGTAACCTTTCTGCCGTCGTGTGCCGAAAGCATGCGTGTGTGCAACAGCAGGCGCGTGTGCCTGCACGCATAATGCAATGCATGCGTGACCCCATGCCCCACCCCTTGCATGTGTGCGCGACCCCCTTCGTACTCCTCCGCCCCCCTGCACATGCGCGCATGACCCACCCCACCCCAGCCCTGTTTTGGGCCTAGCAGGCCTTCCTGTAGGCCCCAGGACCAAAAACAGGGTGCAGGAGGTGTTGTGACTCGTCCTCCCTCCTCTCCTCAGCCGGGCCCCTCCCGTCTCCAACCGGGCCTTTTATCAGACTCTGAGTCTGATAATAAAGATGAACGGCCTGTCATGCCTCCAGCCCCTGGCCCTGGCCCCATGCCCGGAGAGGATGCCAAGAGTGGGAGGACAAGCCCGATAAACCTCACTCATACAGTGTGTGTTCCTTTGGCTCAGCTGTCAAAGGTGCTGGAATTACTCGGCCCTACTCCCTCTGACCCCTCCCTTTCCCAGAAGCTGCCAGCAGATCCACCTGAAGACAATTCAGCGTGGGAGGACCCGGAGATCTGAGAGGCGACGCCAGCAGAAGGAAGGGAGGGGCAGGCCTGGATAAACGCTAAGTCATGGAGCCACACCCCACAGCCTATATAAAGGACCTGCTTTTGGCATTCCAACCTTGAGTCAAGCAAAGTCTTATCTAGTTTGCTGATACCGGACCCTATCGCTGAAGTCACAACTTGGACTCCTGCCTGCCCTGAGAAACCTCGGAGAACTTGGCAAGCTGCAGAAGCTTCGTTGCCAAATTGGTTACGGACTTCCTTGACTCGATCGGCGGAGTGGGGGGTGGGACACGACAGGAGGGGTCCCCCCCCCACGCAGCCCATTTTTTGTTCCTGGAGGCTGTAGGGAGGCCAGCTAGGCCCAAAACGGGGTGGGGGGTGGGGGTGCGGGGACCCCCCGCGGCCCTCCACCTCCGTACCTGGCTAATAAGGTTCAAGAGGAGTTTTCCTTCTGATCCGACCAAACAGGTTAAGAGCTGTGGGATCCAAGCCAGCCACTGGATGGGTGGGACGCCGATGCAATACTTGTCCACGGCATCGGCCAGGGTATTCTTGTCGTCGTCAAAGCTCAGGAGCCAAAGAACCTAGAATCACAGAAGTAGAAGGAACCTTAGAGCTCTTCTAGTCCAACCCCTTGCTCAAGGTAGGAGAGCTTATCCCGCACAAATGGCTGTCCAATCTTTTCTCCCAAACCTTCCGTGATGGAGCACCCGGTCCTGCTTGTGGGACTGAAGCAAATCACAAAATAAGAAGTAAAAGGTTGCAGTATATTGCAGGCTGACTCCACCCACTGCCAGGAGTTTGATCCTGACCGGCTCAAGGTTGACTCATCCTTCCATCCATCAGTAAAATGAGGACCCAGATTGTTGGGCGCATGCGCAGAGCTGCCAGAAGGCGAGAACAGCTAAAACAAAAGGGATGACTCGGGAGTAGGGCTGGGAGATGACTGGCCCCTCCCATAAGGCTTAAAAGAGGAGCAAAAGCACGTGGGCCCTTTGCAGGAAAGCAACGTTGTTAATTCAGTTCCCAGTCGGCATCTCTGTTTGATTCTGGACTCCGTGTGGCTTTGCCAAGTAGGTCTTTGGCAGCATGTCAAGGGGAGTTAAAGGTTGGTGATGATCCCCGAAGGACTTCTCCCGAAGGACATTTTGCAAATAATTGGGACTCAGCTGTGAATGAACATAATTCACAGCTGTTGCAATAAAAGAGGTTTTTGGGAGTGTGTTTTAATGATGCAGGAAGCCTAGGTCACAGCAACAGCTGCCTCCCTTAGCGCTGGAAAGTCTCTCCCCCAATTGTGGTCGTAAGCCGATTTTAGCTGTAAAATCAAGTCAAAATCAAGAGATCATCTGGGATCTCTCCTTCAAGGCTGTTCCTTCTCCAAAAGAAAACACTCACCTTTGCTAAATACTTCCTGGATTTGCTCTCGTTCTGGTGCCGGCAGGCGTGGAGGTAACAAGTCAGCGCGGAAACCCCGAGGTGCAGCTGGCGCTCCTTGACAAAGATGTTCTCCAGGTAATCCCCCCACATGGCCCAAGCCTTCACCAACACATCGTGCATCTGCACGGCCGCCGAGAAAGCCTTGTTGGCTTCTTCAGACCTGGGGGAGATCACGGGTGAGAAGGTTATTTGCTGCGCATTAAGCCAACAACACAGAGAAGGCGAGAATGGAACCGGCCAGTTCAAATACCCGTACAATGGTTGTTGCATTTCCCAGGCTTGAAAAATAACAAAATGACACACACACACACACAAAAACCCAAGTTCCCACATCCTGCTGTCTCTGGTATCAAAAGCCACACAGATTTATAGAAAGACCTTCACTTATAATCATGATTAAACTTAGAATAACGGTATTGTCACTTTGAATGTATGCTAATTGGCATACATTGAAATGAAATTTCGTTGTGCACAGCTCTCAAAGGGTCACCACCTCCAATATATACTACATAAACGTGACAGAATGACAGAATGAATGAATAATGTATAATATAGAATCGAATCGAATCGAATAGAATCGAATCGAATAGAATCGAATCGAATAGAATCGAATCGAATAGAATAGAATAAAGGATGGGATGGGATGGGATGGGATGGGATGGGATGGGATGGGATGGGATAGAAAGAAGGATAGGATAGGATAGGATAGGATAGGATAGGATAGGATAGGATAGGATAGGATAGGATAGGATAGGATAGGATAGAACAGAATTCAGAGTAGAATAGAATGGAATGGAATGGAATGGAATGGAATGGAATAGAATAGAATAGAATAGAATAGAATAGAATAGAATAGAATAGAATAGAATAGAATAGAATAGAATAGAGGATGGGATGGGATGGGATGGGATGGGATGGGATGGGATGGGATGGGATGGGATGGGATGGGATGGGATGGGATGGGATAGAAAGAAGAATAGGATAGGATAGGATGGGATAGGATAGGATAGGATAGGATAGGATTCAGAGTAGAATAGAATAGAATAGAATAGAATAGAATAGAATAGAACAGAACAGAACAGAACAGAATAGAATAGAATAGAATAGAATAGAATAGAATAGAATAGAACAGAACAGAATAGAATAGAATAGAATAGAATAGACGGAACAGAATGGAACAGAAGAATGAAATGCAGAATAAAATGCAGAATGGACTAGAATAGATTTGTCTGGCCAAGAGTGATTAGACACACAAGGAATGTCTCCCGTGCAGAAAAAAAAAAGAAAAAAGTGGATGAGACTGGCTGAAAACACATCACCAAATGCAAAATAGCCCTGTCAAATAGCTTATTAAAGAGCTAATTAGCCTTGGTATTAACTCAGTTCCCTCTTCTTCGTCTTCTCCTTTCCGGCTAACAGGCTTTCAAGCGTCCCAGACTCTTGCAAAGCCGTTACAACTTATTCCTGAACAAGCTTGATAAATGGCTGGCCGTATTTCTCCTTTTGACGGCTCAACCACTGGATTTGTCTTCGAGCTGCTGCTGCAGCTGCTGCTTCCGTTTCTGCCTCCCGTCTGGGGGTTTTCGATCACAAATACTTTTGATAACTCTTTAATCTCCCCGAGTCTCCAGTGCTGAGAGGCTTGCAAAACTGAGCGAGCATTCTCTCCGAATAAACTCCGAATCCTTGTTCTTCCACAGGCTAGCCAAGGATCACAACTCAATCTAGGTTTTAGTGAACAACTTGACAATATAAAATAGAAAAAAAATCAGATCTCCGGTTCCCTGTAAGGATTTTTCCCTTCTTCCTTCCTTCCTTCCTTTTTTGTTTCTTTCTCTTTCTTTCTTCCTTCCTTCCTTCCTTCTTTCTTTTGACTAGAGACAAGGTGAAGTGATGTTTGAGGATTATATCTTGTCCCAAACCTTGACAGACAGGCAAGTCATATAAATTATTTAAACTGCACTTCCTCCGTAGAGGAAATGTCTGAACATGGCTCACGGGCTTGGTTTAAATGGAAAGAGTTTATCACACTTTTCTGGCTCAACTAATTGGCCCTTTCCTGATTTAAAATTCTCTGTTTTCCCAAGGGAGGATACGGATTGCCTCGACCCTCCCTGTGCAATTGCGATATTATTATTATTTTTTCCCTCTCCAGTTTTACAGTCTTTTGTCTTCAACGGCTGAAAATAGCATTGTCTGAATGTTTAACTATGACTTCCAGTCAATGATGGACAGATTTTGAAAAACTCGATAGTGAGATGTCTCGTTTGGCCGTGAGGTGTTTTGAAGTAAAAGAAGGAAAGATAGGTTGTCTCTTCACAAAGATATAAAGAGAGTGGAATGGGTAAGCTGAGCTGGGCTTTCTTCAAAAGTTCTTTTATTTATTAATTTATTTATTATTAATCAAACTTATATACTGCACCATCTCCCGTAGGACTCAGGGTGGTTCACAGGCATATTAAAAACAATATAATAAATAAACATTAAAAACCCAATTAAAACTAAATATTATAATAGCCAGATCACTAAAAACGGTAAAAAACCGATTAAAAACCCCATTAGAATTTAGCTAAAACATTTTATTCTTAGGCTAGTCCAGTGCGCTGAAATAATAAAGTCTTCAGTTCACGTCTGAAGGTCCGGAGGTCGGGGAGTTGTCGTAATCCCGGAGGAAGCTCGTTCCACAGGGCAGGTGCCGCCACAGAGAAGGCCCTCCCCCTGGGGGTTGCCAACCTACATTGTTTGGTCGACGGCACCCTGAGGAGGCCCACTTAGTGGGAGCACACGGGTCGTTGGGAGGCAATTGGCGGCAGAAGGCGGTCTCGAAGGTATCCCGGTGCTAAGCCATGGAGCGCTTTGAAGATGGTAACCAAAACCTTGAATTGCACCCGGAAGGCTACCGGTAGCCAGTGTAGACCGCGCAGGATGGGTGTTGAGCAACACGGTGCTCCCTCTATCACCCGCACGGCCGCATTCTGGACTAACTGGAGCCTCCGGGTGCTCTTCAAGGGGAGCCCCATGTAGAGAGCATTGCAATAGTCCAGGCGGGAAGTGATGAGGGCGTGAGTGACCGTGCGTAAGGTGTCCCGGTCAAGGAAGGGGCGCAACTGGCGAATCAGGTGAACCTGATAAAATGCTCCCCTGGCGACGGCTGTCAAGTGATCCTCCAAGGACAGCCGATCGTCCAGGAGAACGCCTTAAGTCAACGCCTAAGTTTAATTCAACAAAATAAACCAGCAAACTCTAGATTGAAAAATCTGCAGGCTGCAAAGCGCAGTTCCAGCCTCTATGATCAAGAGTTATTTTTTATTTTATTTATCTGTATCCCGCCTTTATTATTTTCACAACCAACTGAAGGTGGCGAATATATCCAACCCTACTTCCTCCTCA
The DNA here is from genome assembly GCF_028640845.1 of Ahaetulla prasina. Lineage (NCBI taxonomy): Eukaryota > Metazoa > Chordata > Lepidosauria > Squamata > Colubridae > Ahaetulla > Ahaetulla prasina. Next base: position 18,458,992 of record NC_080552.1, on the reverse strand, counting down.
TAATTTCCCCACAACAACAACCTCGTGAGGTGGCTTGGACTGAAAGAGAGTGATTGGCTCAAAGTCACCCAGCTGGCTTTCATGCCTAATGTGGCACTAGAACTCCCCGTCTCCTGGTGGTTGGCCCAAAGTCACCCAACTAGCTTTCATTCCTAGGGCAAGACTAGAACTCCCCATCTCCTGGTGATTGGCCCAAAGTCACCCAACTAGCTTTCAGGCCTCTATGCATTGCATTTTCGGGTGGCTATTGGTGGTGGTGGCGAACGCATGGCACAGAGCCCAAAATGGCAACCTGTAACAGCTGCTGCCTTGTCTTACCGCTTCCACGCTTTGCCTGCTTGAGTCCCTGGAGCTCCCTCCGATGATCAACTGAGCTTTTGAAGCTGCTTATCAGCCCCAACGAGCCCGCGCACGCTCACAACCAGCGAACCAATGTGCTGAAGCTGACCAGGCTAAGGACGCTAGCCAGATGAATACCTGGTAGGCAGAAATTTTTCTCCCCCCTATTTTCCTCCCCAAAAACTAAGGTGCGTCTTATACTCTGGAGCAGGGGTCTCCAACCTTGGCAACTTTAATAATAATAATAATAATAATGTTTTAATTTGTATACCGCCCTTCTCCCGAAGGACTCAGGGCGGTGAACAGGCAAATAAAATACAAACAAACATACTCAATAATTAAAACAACCCTTAAAAAACTGATTCAAATATGCCAGAAAATTTAAAATGACATTACACCCCATAAAATTACAAAATTTAAAACCCATCAACAATTCAATTAAAATTTAAAATTAAAATCAGGCCAGTGTAGCCATATGAAATAAATAGGTTTTAAGTTCGTGGCGAAAGGTCCTAAGGTCAGGTAGTTGTCGAAGCCCGAGGGGAAGTTCGTTCCACAGGGTCGGAGCCCCCACAGAGAAGGCCCTCCCCCTGGGGGCCGCCAGTCGACACTGTTTGGCTGACGGCACCCTGAGGAGTCCCTCTCTGTGGGAACGCACCGGGCGCTGGGAGATAGAGGCCGGCAGTAGACGGTCCCGTAGGTAACTTTAAGACTTGTGGACTTCAACTTTTGCTGGCTGAGGAATTCTGGCAGTTGAAGTCCACAAGTCTTAAAGTTGCCAAGGTTGGAGACCCCTGCTCTGGAGCATCTTATGCTCCGAAAAATACGGTATTCTTCTATCGCGTCTAATTTTAACTTCTGAAACACAAGTAAAAGGCTAAACGAAGAAGTGGGCAGGACCCCTCCACCTTCCTCCATTACTGCCTAGGGTGCAAGTAATTATTATTATGATTCACTGCCCACGCTGAAGTTCTCGCTTGGCACACAGAACTTCGAGAATTAAGAAAACAAAGCAAGCCTCCAAATGCCGATGTGCTGTTTACACACATTTTCAGCAGTCGTTGTTGTCACGTTTCGCCCGGCGTACATACTTGTTAATCTGCGCTAAAAACATCCCCTTCAACGCGTAGAATTCGGCCGTCATTTCCTTGGTAAAATACTTCAAGTTGGTGGACTCGATCACCTCCAGGCCCTGACGGAAAGATTTGGACATAACAAGATTTGCAATATATATATAGATATAGATATAGATATAGATATTCTGGGGGATTCTGGGAGTTGAAGTCCACACATCTGAAAACTTGGAGGCTGGGGAATTCTGGGAGTTGAAGTCCACATATCTTGGTCCCTTTAAGACTTTAAACAAAGCTGGCTGAGGAACTCTGGGAGTTGAAGTCCACAAGTCTTAAAGCATGCAGGCTGGGGGATTCTGGGAGTTGAAGCCCACATGTCTTAAAGCATGCAGGCTGGGGGATTCTGGGAGTTGAAGCCCACATGTCTTAAAGCATGCAGGCTGGGAGATTCTGGGAGTTGAAGCCCACATGTCTTAAAGCATGCAGGCTGGGGAATTCTGGGAGTTGAAGCCCACATGTCTTAAAGCATGCAGGCTGGGAGATTCTGGGAGTTGAAATCCACATATCTTAAAGCATGCAGGCTGGGAGATTCTGGGAGTTGAAGTCCACACATCTTAAAGCATGCAGGCTGGGGAATTCTGGGAGTTGAAGTCCACATGTCTTAAACCATGCAGGCTGGGGGAGTCTGGGAGTTGAAGTCCACATGTCTTAAAACATGAAGGCTGGGGGATTCTGGGAGTTGAAGTCCACATGTCTTAAAACATGAAGGCTGGGGGATTCTGGGAGTTGAAGTCCACAGGTCTTAAAGCATGCAGGCTGGGAGATTCTGGGAGTTGAAGTCCACATAACTTAAAGCATGCAGGCTGGGAGATTCTGGGAGTTGAAGTCCACATGTCTTAAAGCATGCAGGCTGGGGGATTCTGGGAGTTGAAGTCCACATGTCTTAAAGCATGCAAGCGGGGGAATTCTGGGAGTTGAAGCCCACATGTCTTAAAGCATGCAAGCTAGGAGATTCTGGGAGTTCAAGTCCACATAACTTAAAGCATGCAGGCTGGGAGATTCTGGGAGTTGAAGTCCACATGTCTTAAAGCATGCAAGTTGGGAGATTCTGGGAGTTCAAGTCCACATAACTTAAAGCATGCAGGCTGGGAGATTCTGGGAGTTGAAGCCCACATATCATAAAGCATGCAGGCTGGGGGATTCTGGGAGTTGAAATCCACATATCTTAAAGCATGCAGGCTGGGGAATTCTGGGAATTGAAGTCCACATATCTTAAAGCAGGGGTCTCCAACCTTGGTCCCTTTAAGACTTGTGGACTTCAACTCCCAGAGTCCCTCAGCCAGCAAAGCTGGCTGAGGAACTCTGGGAGTTGAAGTCCACAAGTCTTAAAGGGACCAAGGTTGGAGACCCCTGTCTTAAAGCATGCAGGCTGGGAGATTCTGGGAGTTGAAGCCCACATGTCTTAAAGCATGCAGGCTGGGGGATTCTGGGAGTTGAAGCCCACATGTCTTAAAGCATGCAGGCTGGGGGATTCTGGGAGTTGAAGTCCACATATCTTAGTAGGTCTCAATTTGGTCCTTTAAGACTTGTGGACTTCAACTCCCAGAAAAGCAAAGCTGGCTGAGGAACTCTGGGAGTTGAAGTCCACAAGTCTTAAAGGGACCAAGGTTGGAGACCCCTGTCTTAAAACATGCAGGCTGGGGAATCCTGGGAGTTGAAGTCCACGCCTCTGCCAAGGTAGAGAAACCCCGATCTAGAGAACATGGCTGCCGTACCTGCATACATTCGTTTTTGCCCATCACACCAGCGAGCTGGAGGTAGCATTTGACTTGCTGCCGAATCTTCTGGAAGCAATCCACAATGGGTACCGTGGGAATAGTGTGAATGCGGCTCAGGATGTCCAAAGCCACGTTCACCAGGCCCTGTTTCCGAGCAATCTTGCCGTACTGGATAATGGCGGAGGCCGAGGCGTGAACGCCCAACATGGCGTTGTTCGAACTCGGGTCGTGTTGGGCGCTGTTCTCGTAGGCGCTCACGATGGCTGGAAGCGTGGTTAAGAGAGGAGGTCTTTAGGAACATCGTGACAGACAGAAGTGAATATAAGCAACTACCGTTAGTCCTCGACCTACGACCGCAATTGGTACCGGAATTCCCGTTGGTAAGCAAGAGAGAGTTATGGGAGCCGTGCTCAACGTTATGGGCATTTTGGGTCCTGGTTGTTAAGCGGTCGTTCAGCGAGTCACACAGTCATTAAGCAAAACCGGTTTCCCCACCGACTTTCGTTGGCTGAAAGTTGGCTGAGAAAGATTGCAAATGGTGATCACACGGCGATTTTGGGATGCTGCAGGCACCGTAAAGACACACACCGTGTTTTCTTTTCGGCTTCCCAAAGAGGCAGAAATTCCAAAGAACTTAAGAACAGAATCCCGAGAGGATCTCTCACCTTGATAATGATGCTGCCGCCACATGAAAATGCTGCTCCAGTGAGACAGGTCATCGGAGACGATGGGCAGCCGGTTCCTCCAGGTCTTCACCACGGTTTTCATGTCATGGAGGCTGTTGTTCCGCCCGAGGTTGGCCGGCTGCAACCCTGCGTTGATTTGGGCAGCCTCTTGGAGTTCGATGATCTGCTGGGCAGCCTGCGGGAGGGGTGGGGTGACGTAAAGGAAGAGGGGGAGGAAGAAGAGGAGGAGGGAGGAAGAAGAAGAAGGAGAAGGAGAAGGAGAAGAAGAAGAAGGAGGAGGAGAAGAAGAAGATGATGGGGGGTGGGAGGAGGAGGAGGAAGAGGCAGAAGAAAATGATGAAAAAGATAAAGACCAAGACCAAGAAGGATGAAAAGGAGAAGGAGGAGGAAGAAAAGGAGGAGGAGGAGGAGGAGGAGAAAAAGACGAAGAGGAAGAGGAGGAAGAAGGAGAAGGAGAAGAAGAAGGAGGAGAAGAAGAAGATGATGATGATGGGGGGTGGGAGGAGGAGGAGGAAGAGGCAGAAGAAAATGATGAACTACGATGCCTTTGGTATGACCTGAGCATAGCTCATAAAATCATCTGTTACAACGTCCTTCCTGTCGAAGACTACTTCAACTTCAACCACAACAATACACAAGCACACAATAGATACAAATTTAAAGTGAACCGCTCCAAACTCGATTGCAGAAAATACGACTTCAGCAACAGAGTGGTCAATGCCTAGAATGCACTACCTGACTCTGTGGTCTCATCCCAAAATCCCCAAAAGTTTAACCTTAGACTGGCCACTGTTGACCTCACCCCATTCCTAAGAGGTCTGTAAGGGGCGCGCATAAGAGCAACAGCGTGCCTACCGTCCCTGTCCTAATGTTCCCTTTAATTGTATTTATTTTATGTATTCAATTTATGCTTATACGTATATATATTATCTAATATGTACTTGACAAAATAAATAAATAAAATAAAGTCCCAGCAAACATATGAACATTGCTGAAATTCAAATCCCAGAGAGAAAGTAAACTGATAGAAGCCACTTGCAGACCTCCTTCGAGAAAGATAAGGACTCGTGTGAGCTATTCATCAGCGAACTCAGGGATCTGCGTCTCGTACCCCAAAAAGTTAGACTTCGGGCACAAATCTCTGGAAATAAAATAATTTAAGCAAAGAGGCCTCCTTCTCCCACTCACCCATAATTGCCATGGTATCAGCTCCCCACAAGAGCTTCACCTTCTTCCTACCCCATTCATCATATAAATTTAATTTCCAGGCAGGTGCTTAATCACCCACTATCTGATCTGGGGGGGTGTGGGGGGAGAAAAGTAATTACTGCGGAGTAGTTTTATTGCCGTGTTGCTAACTTGTCATTCACAGCCCACCTAAGCAATCTAATAATGGGGAGACGATTGAGGTTATCCGCCCCTCTTAGCCACCATTGGTCGAACCAAAGTTTGTCGAAGAAACCACCCATAAATTCGAAGAACCCGTTCAGCTCTGAATCAAGAGCCTACGAATTTCGGAAAAGCCCTGCTCTCTGCGTGCTTTCTTCCACTGGTTGAGACAGGGGTCGGCAACCTTAAACACTCAAAGAGCCATTTGGACCCGTTTCACACAGAAAACACCGGGAGCCACAAAACCCTTCCCGTGCCTGACTTATTTCTTGAGCGGCCACAAAACTAGCATATGTAGTTGAATTAAACATTCTGAAACTTTTCTTTTCTTGGATTTATCCATGGTTGGTCTACCGGGGGTTGAAAAGCTCAATAAATCGCGTCCCGGCGAGTGTCGCACATTGGCGGTTGTGACGCATAATCTGAGTGACAGGGAGCCGCAGCAGAGGGGTGAAAGAGCCACAGTTTGCTGACCTCTGACTTAAGCGAAGATTAACTATCCTGGAATAATTTTTGCAAACATATGGGACAAAAATCCTCTGCGTTTCATTGTTTGCTCTTATTCTGTAGTTAATAGGATAAACCTTGAGAAAGGCTTGGTGTGGTGGAAAGTGGCCTGGATTCCCAGGAAGAACGGACTGCATTCCAGAGAGACAATGCAGTTTAGATAGTTTGTGTATGGGAATGAGGGTGAAGACAGCTCCTCCTCAACGGTTCCCAGAGTTTTATGTTTTAGGGAGCAGGTAGTCTGCTGTAGTTTGGCAAGATTCTGTCTTTAGGTGAGGAACAACAAACCAGGGCTGTCAAACTCGCGGACTGTGGGCTGGATGCATGATGTGCTGGCCATGCCCACACCCAGTTTAGCGAAGGCGGGCGGGGGGAAGTCCAGATACGTCACGTGACGCTGCCGTGACAACGCGAGTTAGACACCCCTGCAATAAAGGAAGCTACTTAGAAGTACCTTAGCGTGTGTGTCTCTTGGGTTTTAAAGAGTTTGAGAAGACTTGGGCATCTCCAGAGATCAGCTGGTCTTACCTGAAGGAGTGGGGTGTGGACGTGAGAAACCACCTGTGGAAGTCTTCGCCATTCTCGGATGGCCAAGCCGCTGGCCATTTCCACCAGGCGCTCGATGAAATTCAGCTGCTGTTCGTCAGGATGGCAAATGGCCAAATATCCCCTGTACATGTTGACTTTCCATGCCATCTCTTTAGGGCAACTGAGCTCCACCTTGGGGCAAAAGAAGAGCATAGAAATAGCGTCAGGAGCGAGGGAGTTCCTGCCCCCTCCTCAAGAAGAAACACTGGATGATTTTAGAATAGAATAGAATAGAATAGAATAGAATAGAATAGAATAGAATAGAATAGAATAGAATAGAATAGAATAGAATAGAATAGAATAGAATAGAATAGAATTTTTTATTGGCCAAGTGTGATTGGACACACAAGGAATTTGTCTTGGTGCATATGCTCTCAGTGTACATAAAAGAAAAGATACGTTCATCAAGGTACAACATTTACAACACAATTGATGGTCAATATATCAATATAAATCATAAGGATTGCCAGCAACAAGTTATAGTCATACAGTCATAAGTGGAAAGAGATTGGTGATGGGAACTATGAGAAGATTAATAGTAGTGCAGATTCAGTAAATAGTCTGACAGTGTTGAGGGAATTATTTGTTTAGCAGAGTGATGGCCTTCGGGAAAAAACTGTTCTTGTGTCTAGTTGTTCTGGTGTGCAGTGCTCTATAGCGTCGTTTTGAGGGTAGGAGTTGAAACAGTTTATGTCCAGGATGCGAGGGATCTGTAAATATTTTCACGGCCCTCTTCTTGATTCGTGCAGTATACAGGTCCTCAATGGAAGGCAGGTTGGTAGCAATTCTTTTTTCTGCAGTTCTAATTATCCTCTGAAGTTTGTGTCTTTCTTGTTGGGTTGCAGAACCGAACCAGACAGTTATAGAGGTGCAAATGACAGACTCAATAATTCCTCTGTAGAACTGAATCAGCAGCTCCTTGGGCAGTTAGACACAAGATGAAATTGTGACTTATGTTAATTACATCAAAGGTTCTTTTTTCTTTCTTTCCCCCTTTCATTCAATTGAGTCTAATTGTTTTAACAGCTCAGGAAAATTACTCAAAACCTGGCCCTTCGGTTGAGAAAAAGCTAACGAAATCGATTTCGATATATTCCAGATAGTCCTCGACTTCCGATAACTGGGACCAGAATTTCCGATGCTAAACAAGGCGGTTAAGTGACTCACTCTTGAGTTTAGGATCTTTTTTTTTTTTTTTTGCCAGGGTGATAGGGCCGTGATAGCTCAGGCTGTTAGAAGCCTGTTATTAGAACACAGCAGCCTGCAATTACTGCAGGTTCAAGCCTGGCCAGAGGTTGACTCAGCCTTCCATCCTTTATAAGGTAGGTAAAATGAGGACCCAGATTGTGGGGGGGGCAATAAGTTGACTTTGTAAATATACAAATAGAATGAGACTATTGCCTTACACACTGTAAGCCGCCCTGAGTCTTCGGAGAAGGGCGGGATATAAATGTAAATTAAAAAAAAAAAAAAGCTAAGTCCATAGGGAAGCCTGAGTCACTTAACAACCCAGGCAACTAACTTATCCGCTGCGGTGTTTCAACTTCACAACGGTGGCCAGGAAGGTCGTAAAACGGGGCAACAGCTCGCTGAACCAATGTCTCGAAATTTGGGGGCTCAGTTGCAGTCGTTGAGACCACCTGGACATTAAACGACCTACCGGGGAAAACTCATCAAGACGAACCAGCAGCATTAAGATAATTACGCTTTGCAAAATTGCATTTATGGAATTATTTCTTCTTCTTTTTTTTTTTAAGAACAAAAAAGGGATATAAAAAGAAAATCAGAACAGCTCAATTCATACCCTGAGTTTTTTTGGAGGGGAAGGGATGTTTCGCCCTCCCCTCTGGAGTTCATTAGTAAAATCTTCATAACCGAACATCCCTCATTCTCTCCAAGCTCATTGAGAGAAAGTCCAAAATCCCAGCGGCTGTCGTATCCTTTTAGCTTGCAAGCCTTTTACAAGAGGAAGAGCTGTCGCAAATGATCTATTCACTTGGCGGCAATTCAAGGCCTCTTAGGCTACGCAGCAATTTATTCTTTACCGCACAGCTGCAGTCGAGGGTACACACACAGACAAACACAGACAAACACACACCAAATCCCGCGGCCGCCCAAATACTCTTGTTATAAAATTATCTTCAGAGGTATCCGAAGGGTTTTGGTGTCTCTCGAGAGACTTCCCATTATTTTAAAGGAAAATAAATATACTGGACCTCCGTTTTTAATGGTGCGGGGGAAGAAAAAATAGGAGACAACTTCCTGGTTCAGGGTTGGCTTATCGTGATGAAGCGGATCCTTCCTTGTTGAAGGACAAATTTCTTTCGATTAATTGGACCTCTATAAGTGCTTCAGTGGCTAAGACGCTGAGCTCGTCGATTGAAAGGTCGGCAGTTCAGCGGTTCGAATCCCTAGTGCTGCCGTGTAACGGGGTGAGCTCCCGTTACTTGTCCCAGCTTCTGCCGACCTAGCAGTTCGAAAGCAGGTAAAAAAGGCAAGTAGAAAAATAGGGACCACCTTTGGTGGGAAGGGAACAGCATTCTGGGCGCCTTTGGCGTTGAGTCATGCTGGCCACATGACCACGGAGATGTCTTCGGACAGCGCTGGCTCTCCGGCTTTGAAAAGGAGAGGAGCACCACCCCCTAGAGTCGGGAACGATTAGCACATATATGCGAGGGGAACCTTTACCTTTAAATCTAAGTGTACTTCCCTGCACTGCAGAGATTCAAATGCATACAGGTATCGCTTCCCAAACTTTGCAGCACAAACTGAGAAAATAACAGGAGTATCACAATCACACAGCTGTGTGCAATGACACTAAGCTTATATATATATATTAGTGCTTCTAATCCTGCATCCATTTAAACTGAAGTATCATTTAGCTTGAGGATGGTTCTGCTGGGTTCTTGGCGGAGTTCCTTGGATAGACTCACGATAAGAACCTGTTTGAAATATACATTTGAGGAGCTATACAAAGGGGCTTCTTATATGTTTTGTGGTGGTGTTTTGTTGTTGTTGTTGTTGTTAAAAAAGCACCATTATATTTGAAGTTCTCAAATATCTCAGCAGGCCTGAATTAGGGGTTCAGTGAAGAGAAGCCGTGTTTTAAAAATCAGCCTTCCTCCAGCAGTTACTTATCTCAAATTTCACCTAAACGGTTCACGTGCAGAGTTCCGTTTAAGAGGCAAATAAGCACACTCCATTTCAAAGGTGGAGATGACTTAGCTACAGGATGCAACCGTGCGCAGTCTGGGACAAGCAGACCAGTGGTGGAATTCATTTTTTTTTTACTACCGGTTCTGTGGGCGTGGCTTGGTGGGCGTGGCAGGGGAAGGATACTGCAAAATCCCCATTCCCACTCTATTCTAGAGGAAGGATACTGCAAAATCTCTATTCCCACCACACTTCATCGGAAGGATACTGCAAAATCCCCATTACCTCCCCACTCCAGGGGAAGGATTTTGCAAAATCCCCATTCCCATCCCGGGGAAGGATATTGCAAAATCCCCATTCCCATCCCACTCCAGGGGAAGGATACTGCAAAATCTCCATTCCCACTCTATTCTAGGGGAAGGATACTGCAAAATCTCCATTCCCACTCCACTCTGCAGACAGCCAGAGGTGGTATTTGCCGGTTTTCCAAACTACTCAAAATTTCCGCTACCGGTTATAGCAGTCATATAACACTTCAAGCGGTTTATAGAGTCAGCCTATTTGCCCCCAACAATCTGGGTCCTCATTTTACCCACCTCGGAAGGAGGGAAGGCTGAGTCAACCCTGAGCCTGGTGAGATTCGAACTGCCAAATTGCAGGCAGCCGGCAAGCAGCAGAAGTAGCCTGCAGTCCTGCACTCTGACCACTGCACCACCACGGCTCAGGATTGTTGCAACATGCTAAAATTTTCCCAGCTAAAAGCTTCACACGCATCAAATTGATTTCCGATCCTTTTTGGGTTGCCAATCTTTGCTGCCACGAACGGCCATACTGCAGGCTATGGCGATGTGAAATGAAACAGTGGCCGACTGATCCCTAATGCACTTTTCTTTTGAAACCATGCCATTCCAAGCTGAAATACATCTCAATTAGAGCCAGCGGGATTTTAAGAGCCTCCGCTTCCGAAGCCGGCTTTAAGCAAGCAAACAACAAAAAAGAAAGATTAAAGAAGGAAAATAAAAAAAAAAAAAATTACAGTATTCCAGTATTTGAGAGGCTGCCCCAAAGAAGAGGAGGGGGACAACCAATTTCCCAAGGCACCTGAAGGCAGGATAAGAAACAACCGATGGCAACTTATCAAGGAAGAGAGAAGCAACCTGAAATTGAGGAGAAACTTCCTAATGGTGAGGACAATTAACCAGTGGAACAGCTTGCCACCAGAAGTTGTGGGTGCTCCATCTTTGGAGTTTTTTAAGAAGAGACCGATCAACTGTTTGTCTGAAATGGCATAGGGTTTCCTGATTGAGCAGGGGGTTGGATTAGAAGACCTCCAAGGTCCCTTCCAGCTCTATTCTGATTCTAAGTGTCTCAGACAAGTTGGCAATTTCCTTCTTGTGCCAAAATCCAAAACCAAAGGAACGCCACTACAGGAGCACAAAACTGGGAAAAAAAACAGACCACATCCAGCCAGTGACAGAAAACGGTACTTCTACAAAGGTATTTTAACAGTATTCCTACAGACTGATGTTGAGTAAATTATAATTACAGGATCTCTCTGTTCCTCTGCCTCTCTCTCTCTCTCTCTCTCATCGTCAACTCCATTTGGGAACATACCCAATTTCGCTGAGCTCTAATTATCCCTTATGTGCATAAACCGACGTTCCTTCTCGTCTTAACCGTCTCAAAGCAGGTCGTCTGGAAAATCAGGAGTGAGAGTAGCAAGGAAGGATGGGGCTTCCACTCGATGCATTCTTGGTGAATGGCCCTCAGTCCCCTTCCTGCCTTTTCTCTCTGCTGCCCTCAATGATCATGTTCTCGAAGACCCCTCCCAATCTCTTTCTCATTCCATTCGCTGACAATTCTTGAGGACTAGGGGAACTGGGGTATAGCTATAAATAAGATAGAGAGAGATAGAGAAAGAGAGAGACGGACAGACAGACAGAGGAAGAGGGAGGGGGATTCTAAGCTAGATAGCTAGATTATCCATGATTGATGGATGATAGATAAATAAGAGACAGATAGATAAATAAGACACAAGCTACCTGTGGCTTTCCGGGTGCGCTTCAAGGTTTTGGTAACCATCTTCAAAGCGCTCCATGGCTTAGGGCCAGGCTACTTATGGGATCGTCTGCTGCCACCGACTGCCTCCCACCGACCCGTGCGCTCTCACAGGGAGGGACTCCTTTGGGTGCCATCCGCCAGGCAGTGCCGACTGGCGACACCCAGGGGAAGGGCCTTCTCTGTGGGGGCCCCCACCCTCTGGAATGAACTTCCCCTGGGACTCCGTCAACTTCCCGACCTTCGAACCTTTCGCCGCGAGCTTAAGACACATCTATTTATTTGCGCAGGACTGGCTAGGTTTTTAATTAAATGTAGTTTTAATGGGGTTTTATTATTTTAATTGTAAATTTTAATTCGGCCTTATTTAATAAGTTTTTTAATTAGTGTTTTATTTCTGTATTTATAGTTATGTATTTGTTTTTTTAATAGGCTGTAAACCGCCCTGAGTCCCTTGGGAGATAGGGCGGTATAAAAATGTGATTAAATAAAAATAAATAAATAAATAAAGAGAGAGAGAGACTATCTATCTATCTATCTATCTATCTATCTATCTATCTATCTATCTATCTATCTATCTATCAAAGATAGGTAGGTAGGTAGGTATATATGCCCTCCCTTTTCTCCTCTTCTGTCGAAAAGCTGCCTGGCCACGAGACGAGACCGCTGAGCCGCAAAATCATTTGTCTGTATTCCCTCTGCAGGTACTCAATCAGCATTTTCTCCTCTTGAAGAAATCTTGAGGACAAAACCTACGAGTCCCTCGCGGGGCGGCTACGCACTGATGGCCGGAGAAACCAGCTGCTCCCTCCTGCATCAGGAATAATCCTACCAAAAGCAAGGCCCAGCCTCTGTCTGGATGTTTTGTGTCTGTCTGGTACATCTGCTGGCACTGAATGTGGAATTCCAGATTGCCTGACCTGGTAGATGGGAGCAACTGGGGGGGGGGGGGGGAGAGTTGTAAACAAAATGTAAGGGAAAGCAGAAGCATCAAGAAACAAAAGGCAAATGAATCGATAAAGGTAAAGGTTCCCCTCGCACATATGTGCTAGCCGTTCCCGACTCTAGGGGGCAGTGCTCATCTCCGTTTCAAAGCTGAAGAGCCAGCGCTGTCCGAAGACGTCTCCGTGGTCATGTGGCCGGCATGACTCAACGCCAAAGGCGCACGGAACGCTGTTCCCTTCCCACCAAAGGTGGTCCCTATTTTTCTCCTTGCATTTTTTACCTGCTTTCGAACTGCTAGGTTGGCAGAAGCTGGGACAAATCACGGGAGCTCACCCTGTTATGCGGTGCTAGGGATTCGAACCGCTGAACTGCCGACCTTCTGATCGGCAAGCTCAGCGTCTCAGCCACTGAGCCACCGCGTCCTTCTACAAACAAATTGATAAGTTTAACGAATTAAAAAGCAACCCAGCCAAGGTGGAGAGAAAGCTTGAAAATGCAGACATTCAAACCCACTTGGAGAGGCTTCGCCTGAGAATCTTCTCTTCTGCAACAGATAAATGGGGGCAGAGCCTTTGATCCCGTTCACAGCTCACCTGTACCAGGGCTTCCTTCATGGCCGTCCAGTTGGAAACACGCCAGGCGCACTCCAGAACCAGATAAGGGTTGATGTGACCCTTGGATTGGCCGTATTCCGTGAGAGATTCCCATTGATTCAGTTCCTTGGAACATCTACGAGCGAGAAATGCGACATTAAATCCAGTTCTCTAGTCAAGAGGAATTTTTTCTCCGATCCAAAGCAGGAAATCTAGCTGTCGTAACCCAGTTCGCTTATCTATTTGTATCCGGGCCTTTATTATTTTGACAAATAACTCAACCTATCTTCCTGTTTTCCCCCATAACAACAACTCTGGGAGGTGGGCTGGGCTGCGAGAGAAAGTCATCTAGCTGGCTTTCATGGCTAAGTCAGGACTAGAACTCACCATCTCCTGGTGACTGCTCCGAAGTCACCCAGTCAGCTTTGATGCCTAAGACAGAACTAGAACTCTCAGGCTCCCAGGGATTGGCCCAAAGTGCCCCCAGATGGCTTTCGTGCCTCGGGCAGGACTAGAACTCACCATCTCCTGGTGATCGGCCCAAGGTCACCCAGCTGCCTTTTTGTGCTGTAGAACTCACAGACTCCTACTGTCACCCAAAGTTCATTTCTTTCATTTCTAAAGCGGAACTAGAACTCAGTCTCCTGGTTTCTAGCCTGAAGCCTTCACCACTAGGCCAAACTGGCTCTCATATAGTGAAGATTCAATCATCATCTTTTAATGACCCCATGATCCCTTGCGGGGTAGTGTCTGGGCAACCGAATGGAGCCGAGTGATTACTGGCCAGATGCCTTGCCTGTTGCCAATGCGGAGTTATATTCAGCAGATATATTCTCATCGTGCCCAGAGAGAGAGAAAAATCTGCCTCTACCTAGAATCGAACACACAACCTCTTGATTGTGAGGCGAGAGCTCCACCTTTAGGCCACCGCACCACTCCTGTACTGAGGATTCAATAAGGCCGGTTAAATATTTTTTTTTGGGGGGGGGGCAAGGCTTATCCTATCTTTATCATTATTCTACCCTTGCAAGTGCCGGAACAAAGAGAGTTCGCTCAAAACACTTTTCAAAGAACGGAGTTACCTTCCCCAAACTCCAATTCCCGTCTTTCACTCCCAACTGTTCTCCTTCTTAGGAGCTGAATCTGAAACAGTTATAACTCTACTCCGTTTTGATTTGTGGGAATATTCACAGAGGACGTGTTCGTGGTACGAGGGACAACAAAACCGGACTTTTTTTCCCCTCTGATCGCAACTTTCATGTGGAATGAAAGACTTCTTCGGCAATCCATTCCAGTATATGCGAAGCCGAAAGCAGCCACAGGCCCTCGGGGAACGGAACAAAGTCTGCGGGGTTTTTCTCGAATTATTTTTTCCCCCTGAAATTTAGGTTAACTCTCATTTATTTACGGGACCGCCTACTGCTACCAAATACCTCCCACCGACCCATGCGCTCTCACAGAGAGGGACTCCTCAGGGTGCCGTCAGCTAGGCAGTGCCGTCTGGCGACACCCAGGGGAAGGGCCTTCTCTGTGGGGGCTCCCATCCTCTGGAACGAACTCCCCCCAGGACTTCGTCAACTTCCGGACCTCCGAACCTTTCGTCGCGAGCTTAAAACACATTTATTCATCTGCGCGGGACTGGATTAGATTTTAAAGTTATGGGTTTTAAGGGGTTTTTATTATTTATACTATTTTAAATTTGGGCAATAGAATAAGTTTTTTAATTGTTGTTTTTAATCTGTATTTATATGTATTTTAACTGCCTGTGAACCGCCCTGAGTCCTTAGGGAGATAGGGCGGTATATAAATTTGAAAAATAAATAAAAATAAATAAATTTATCTCCTTCTGGGTCTCCAGAAGCCCAAACGTTCATAACAACATCCTAAAAAAAAAAATACTTTTTTTTTTAAAAAAAGAAAGAGCAGCAATCAGATTTAACCGACTTTACCGAATCCAATGGTCTTCCCAGAGCTGATATTCAGGAAAAACAGCAGGGGAGGCGTTGTTTCGCTCGTGCTCCTTCTTAGCTTTCTCCATGGCTTTTTCGTAGGTTTCCTGAGCCTTTGAAAGGAAAGGGAACCGCTCAGTTTCTCCGGAGATCCGGAACGAAAGAAAAGCAAACGCAAGCGAACGAACCAACTTCCGCCAACAAAAGCCGTGGTGTTAGCTAGCGCTGAGCATCTCACGTCTGTGGGGAAAAGTCCTTCATTTAAATCAGCGGTTCTCAACCTGTGGGTCGCGACCCCGTTGGGGGTCGAATGACGATTTGCCAGGGGTCGCCTAAGACCATCGGAAATATGGGAAGTATACTTCGAGTCGAAGAATCGCGCTCCAATGGTTGCCTCCACAAGCCAGCTGCAGGCTCTTCGAATCGCTAGCCGAGTTCGGCTTCAGGCGCGATGAATTAAAAAAGAGAGAAATCTTTGCTCTGATGTCTCCCTCTCAAGCCAGCTGCAACCACTCCCAATCGCTAGCCTAATCTGGCTTCAGGCGCCATAAACTTAATAGGGGAGGAGTCTCCGCTTTAATGCCTCCGTCCTCAAGGCAATCGCAAGCAGTTCAGATCGCTAGCCGATACGGCTTCAGGCGCGATCAATTCAAAACGAAAATAATTTTACGGTTGGGGTCGCCACATCGTGGGGAATTGTATTAAAGGGGTCGCGGCACTATAAAGGTTGAGAACCACTGATTTAAATTCTCAGGGCTTGAATTGATCCTCGTTTGCCGACAATTGCACGTCAGCAAGATCACAAACAGCTCAACGGTTCATCAGCAAGGGAGCACCTTCACTTGCTTCCGATATCCAAGAAACGGCAACTTCAAGCCGACTTCTGGGGTCTTGTTTTTCACCCGATAAGATGGGTAGGGAGGGCCTGGTTAAACACACACACACACACAAACACACACAACCTGCTCGAAGAAGCCGTGCTGTTCGTAGGCAATGGCGGTGGCCGTCTCTGGAAACTTGCACCGTTTCTGCCACAATCCTGCCCACATGTCCTCTTCCTGTAGCAAGCAATACAATTCTGCCAGTGAGTCGAGGATTTCCTGGGTGGGAGGGAAGAAGACAAAAGGCAACCTAAGACCAATAGGGACTGGTTGATAATTGAGTTGGTCGACCCATCGAGGTACCCTCCCCTCCCTCCCTTCCTTTCCTCCCTTCCATCCATCCATCTCTCCCTCCCTCTTCAAAATCAGTTTCCTTTTTCTCTTCTTCCTCCCTTTTCAAAAACAGTCTTCCTGCCTCTACTTCCTTTCTTCCTTCTCTCCCTTCCTTCCTTCCTCTTCAAAATCTGTCTTCTTTCCTTTCATTCTCCTTCCTTCACTTCCTCTTTAAAATCAGTCTTTTTTCTTTTTTCTTTCTTCCTTTTCAGAAACAGGCTTCCTTCCTCTTGCCTTCTTTTCTTCCTCCCTCTACTGCTTTCTTCCTGGCTTCCTTCTGTCCCTTCCTTCACTTCCTCTTCAAAATCTGTCTTCCTTCCTTTTTCTTCCTTCCTTTTCAAAAACAGTCTTCCTTCCTCTTTACTTCCTTCTTCTATTCCTTTCTTCCTTCTCTCCCTTCCTTCCTTCCTCTTCAAAATCTATCTTCCTTCCTCTCATTCTCCTTCCGTCACTTCCTCTTCAAAATCAATCTTCTTTCGTTTTTCTTTCCTTTTCAAAAACAGCCTTCCTTCCTTCTCTTCCTCCCTCTTCCTTCCCTTCCCTTCCCTCCCTCCCTCCTTCCTCTCTAAGCTGCTGATGTTCTGTCCTCCTTTGCCTCCGTCCGAGCGATGGCTTAATTAGCCGGCACTATCAGCTGTGGCAGCAAACTAGCGAGTGTCTGCCAAGTGTCTCTGTTATCTCCCTCGACGCCGATGAGTCACCCAGGAACAAACAGTACTTCAGCTCTTAGTTAAACAGTCGATTTGCCTGCTACGAAGAGGCACAGCAGCTCTTGCTGCCGTTATATCCTGTGGGGTGTGGCTCCATGACTCAGCACTTCCTAGGCCTGCCCCACCCCTGCTTCTGTTGTTCCCGCCTCTCCTGCCTACGAAACCTAGGGTCCAGCCAGGCCTGATTGCCATCAGCCGGGTCTGGAGGCGTGGCCTGAGGGGAGAAAGAGTCAGGGGATGGAGGCCTCGTTATCTCTTCCACCTGGCCTGCCTCTGGCTCCTGGAGCTGGAGGGAAGCCGGTGCTCCCGAGGTAAGTCCTGATGGCCCTTCCCCCTCAATTTCCAAGTCACGTTCTGGCAGGGGGCCCAGCTCGGGGGGGGGGCGCAGACACAACAGCTTACAGGTTCACCATCACAGGCCTAGGCACAGACGCCCACCGACTTCCAGCACAGAAATCCCAAATCTGGAGGGGGGGAGCTCTACCTGTTGGGGCAGTGTGATGCTCTCCTGCTCATAAAACTCGGTGGTCTGCTTGGGTTTGATCTGCAGGCTGAGCCCCTTTTCGAAGGCCTGGTGTTCCAGCATGAGGGTGGAGCGGAACCAGAGGTTGTGGGTCTTCCCCAGGTACTTCAGCACACAGGGCCTGATGGGGGTGGGCGGCACGCACTGGGACATGGCTTCCACGAAGCAGTTCAAGGCACTCGGCTGGCAGTCACGCTGCACCTGGTGGCTTCCGCTGCACAAGAACGGGCTGATTTCACCAGCAAGAGCCTAAAAAAAAAAAAAACGGGGGCGGGGGAGAAACCAGCCATTATACCAAGGGCAAAGTTGGCATCGCGAGCAGTAATTATGCTCTCAGCGGGTACCTGGTGCTTCAAAGGGCGGCACTACAGCTGATCAGCGCTGTAGGCGGCTAGTAGACCGGTGCCTCTATTTTTAAAGAAGGTAGACCGGTGCCTCCCCAAAAAAAGGCAATTAGTAGACCGGTGCCTCTATTTTTAAAGAAGGTAGACCGGTGCCTCCCAAAAAAAAGGCAATTAGTAGACCGGTGCCTCTATTTTTAAAGAAGGTAGACCGGTGCGCTCTCAAGTTTTGTATACTTTATTATTTTTATTATTTATTATTATTGGCCATGCCCATTCAGTCACCTGACCACCAAGCCACGCTCACCAATTAAGCCACGCCCACATAACCAGTAGGGAAAATTTTTAGATTTCACCCCTGATTAAAACTCCAGAACTGTTTTTCTCACAAGGAACAGGGCTAAAGTGCAGGACTGAGCCTCTTACAATATTCAGAATGCAGCTCTGGCCGTTTCAAGCCAGGCATGGAAACATTTCAGGTTTGCCTTTCAGCTGCCTGTGCCAAATCGTTTGGATTCAGCAAACCAATCAAACATGATCAATCAAGGACTTGTTTTCTCTGCCTGCCACCAGCAGGTTATGTAGAACTGGCGGAGTCCACGTCGGATCGATCAGTCAGTCAGCCCGCGAACATGTTGTTCCTTTCACGCAAATCATAGCATCTCAGGCTGGAATCCTTTCCTGGTCCTGGAGAAGGGCCTTTATTTATTTATTTTCTTTGCAAATTACAACTCGGAGAGGGAGAAGGAGGGGAAGAGAGAGAGAAGGAGGAAGAGGAGAGGAAGAGAGGGAAGGAGGAGGGAGAGGGAGAGGGAAAGGGAAAGGGAGAGGGAGGGAGAGGGAAATGAAGGGAGGGAGGGAGGGAAGGAAGGGAGGAAGAAAAAGAGAAAGAGAAAGAGAAAGGGGGAATGAAAGAAGGAAGGAGGAGGAGGAAAGAGAAAGAAAGAGAAAGAGAAAGGGGGAATGAAAGAAGGAAGGGAGGGAGGGAGGAAAAGAGAAAGAAAGAGAAAGAGAAGGGGGAATGAAAGAAGGAAGGAAAGGAGGGAGGGAGGGAGGGAGGGAGGGAGGGAGGGAGGAAGGAAGGAAGGAAGGAAGGAAGGAAGGAAGGAAGGAAGGAAGGAAGGAAGGGCCTCTGGTGGCTCAGACTGCTAAGACAGTCTGTTATTAACCCAGCTGCTTGCAATTACTGCAGGTTCTAGTCCCACTAGGCCCAGGGTTGACTCAGCCTTCCATCCTTTATAAGGTAGGTAAAATGAGGACCCAGATTGTTGGGGGCAATAAGTTGACTTTGTATATAATATACAAATGGATGAAGACTATTGCTTAACACATTGTAAGCCGCCCTGAGTCTTCGGAGAAGGGCGGGATATAAATTCAAATTTTAAAAAAAAAGGAAGGAAGGAAGGAAGGAAGGAAGGAAGGAAGGAAGGAAGGAAGGAAGGAAGGAAGGAAGGAAGGAAGGACCAAAATATTTCACCAGTTTTTCATCACCGTTTTTTCTTTCCCAAAATGACACTCACATGCTGCTGTCTGTCTGAAAGGATTTTCCACAATCTGGAAAACAGCTGGATCCAAGTTTTTTCAGCCAAAGGGGTGGAAATGTGACAAAGCTGAACGAAGGCACTTAGCAGGGCTCCCGTCTGGAACAAAATTGCTGGTTAGTCATACTCAACGATGAAGAAGAGGAAGCTAATTTACCCCACCAGAAGGAAGAAAGAAGGAAGGAGGGAGAAGCCATCCCTAAAAGTACAACCAGAAGCCTGCAGGTTTACTCCAACTACCCAAGAACACACATCTGGAGGTGTGGAGCTAGGAAAGGCTACGAGATAGACCAGCAACCCAGAGATCTCATCCTGTGTGGTGGCGCAGTGGTTAGAATGCAGAATTTCAGGCGGACTCTGACCACTGCCAGGAGTTCGATCCTGACCAGCTCAAGGTTGACTCAGCCTTCCATCCTTCCGAGGTCATTAAAACGAGGACCCACATTGTTGGGGGCAAGAGGCTGACTCTGTAAACCGCTTAGAGAGGTGCTGTAAAAGCACTATGAAGCGGTATATAAGTCTGCTATAGCTAAGGCAGGCAGGCAGAAAGCCATGGTGGCGCAGTGGTTAGAATGCATTATTGCCGGCTATCTCTGCCACTGTCAGGAGTTCGATCCTGACTGGCTCAAGTTTGACCTAGTGGCAGCAAAGATTGGCAAAAAGGATCAGAAATCAATTTGATGCATGTGAAGATTTTAGCTGGGAAGATTTTAGCATGTTGCAACAATCCTGAGCCACGGTGGCACAATGATTAGACTGCAGGCTACTTCTACTGACTGCCGGTTGCCGGCTGCCTGAAATTTGGCAGTTCGAATCTCACCAGGCTCAAGGTTGACTCAGCCTTCCATCTTTCCGAGGTGGGTAAAATGAGGACCCAGATTGTTGGGGGCAATGTGCTAACATTGTAAACCAATGACAGAGGGCTGCAAAAGTACTAAGAAGCGGTATATAAGTCTACGTGATGTGGTTATAATAACCCAGCAGACCAACTGGGGACGGGGGATGGATTATAACCCCAACATGCTATGAGAGACACCCTAATGAATGACCTGCAACACAACCGCCCTCCCACCCAAAGGGGTTTCAGTAGCGTGCGCACCGCAGAATAGGTTTCGATGCTTCAAAGGGCCCTGTGCCATTCCAGGGGGAGCATCAACTCGCTCACCTTCACCTCGCGCAAAGAGTCCAGGAATTTGTCGTGGCGGTTGGTTAACATGTGCAACTGGTTCCCAATGTCCTTTTCGGAGAGTTCTTTGGTTTTTGGGGTGCTCGTCTGATCTCCGGGAGCCAGCTCGATGTCTATCTCGACATCCTGTTTTGCAAAGGGGAGAAGGCCAGAGTTTTGCAACCAGACATGTTCAATGTCTCTACGTACGCAATGTATAGGAATACAGGAAAATCTGGAGTTACGGCCGTGATAAAGGCTGCCCATCTCATGACAGTCAATTTTATGGCCTTTGTTTTGTGTGGCGATCACTAAGGGACTGCTATGGCCATTTAACAATCACTGCCGTTGCTAAGCAAAGGCCGCCATCGTTAAGCAAACCATTGGTTCACAACAGGCACGGGTTTTTGCCAAAAAAAGGGAAGTCAACGTCAGTTTTCGGCAAAAAACTGTCATAAAATGCAGTCACGTGACCGTGGGATGGTGCCAATGGCCATACGGTTGAAATAAAACTTTACCTCTTCTTTGGATTCGCTGTTTTCTCGATCATGAGGTTCCTGCTTGATGTGGGTCACCATGGCGAAGGCTGCCCGGTCGTGACTATCCGCCAAGTTGATCACATTTGTGATGGAGGGAAGTGTGGCTCCTTGACAGCTGGTCCCGATCGTTGTGTTTCTTTCACAAACCGCCAGCAGGAGCTGGAAAGGGTTAAAAAAGAGAGAGAGAGAGAGAGAGGATGGAGACCCAACCCGCAGACTTGGTTAACCGCTTTAGACCAGGGCTGCCCAAACCCTGGTCCAACAACACTGGCAGTGTTGAGGCGGGGGTGTGTGTTCTTGATGGTTGCTAGATTTGGGTGTTCTTTACAGTTAGCTTGTTTGGCTGAGTTGGGGTAGTTTGTTTCTTGACTGTTGGTCTAGTATAGGGGTCTGCAAACTTGGCTCTTTTAAGACTTGTGGACGGAATTCTGGGAGTCGAAGTCCACATGTCTTAAAAGAGCCAAGTTTGCAGACCCCTGGTCTAGTATTAATTTTGGGGTTATTCCGCTTATCTGGGTATTGATTGCTGGCGAGAAAGTGTTTCCTTTATGCCTTGTCGTAACAGAATAATAGAGTTGGAAGGGACCTTGGAGGTCTTGTAGTCCAACCCCCTGTACGCCATTTCAAATGGTTGTCCAATTTTATTCTTCAAAACCTCCAGCGTTGGAGCACCCACAACTTCTAGAGGCGAGTTGTTCCACTGACTCGTTGTGGTGTCAGGAAATTTCTCCTTAGTTCTAGGTTGGTTCCCTCCTGGATTCGTTTCCATCCGTTGCTTCTTTCTCCTGCCTTCTGGTGCTTTTGGAAAACAGGTTGACACCCCCCCACTCTTCTTTTTGGCAGCCCCTCAAATACCAGAACACTGCTATCATGTCACCTCTAGACCTTCTGTTCACTAAACCAGACAATTCCTGCAACTGTTTCAGCCTCTAGTCCGGTGATGGCTAACCATTTTGTCGTTGCGTGCCAAAAGCGCACGCACATGTGCCTCCACCCATAATGCAATGACCACTTCCCCCGCCCCCATGCATGCGCACACGATCCCCCCCATGCTCCCCACGCATGTGTGCACTCTCCCCACACTCCCCCCACCCCACGTGCTTGTGTACGCTCCACGACCCCACACACATCCGCCCCACCCCAATTTGGGTCTAGCAGGACTCCCTGCAGCCTCCTGGGACCAAAAAGGGGCTGCTGGGGGGGGGCACTAAACCTCCTGCACTCCCCCCACCCCCACCCCGTATGCATGCATGACCCCCGCCGGGTATATGCACGTATCTCCCGCATGCGCCTCATCCCCCACGCATGCGCGGCAGAGACCTGAAAATCAGCTGGCTGGCGGGGGGCGAGCGCGCATGCGGAGTGGAGCTGAGCTGGGCTGCGGCTCGTGTGCCCACAGAGAGGGCTCCGCGTGCCACGGCCCTTAATCACCTTCTTGTCTTTTCTGTTCCAAGGCAGATTGTTGTGCCTCGTCCTCCCTCCTCTCCTCAGTCGGGCCCCTCCCGTCTCCAACCGGGCCTGTTATCAGACTCCAAGTCTGATAATGAAGATGAATGGCCTGTCGTGCCTCCAGCCCCCGGCCCTGGCCCCATGCCCAGAGAGGAGGTCAGGAGTGAACAGACAAGCCCGAGAAACGTCACTCCTACAGCGTGTGAGCAGGAAGCCAGCCACGTGCTGGAATTACTGACAGCAGATCCAGCTGAAGAGAATTCAAAGTGGGAGGATCCTTGCTTCCGGAGATCTGAGAGGTGACGCCAGCAGAAGGGAGGGAGGGGCAGGCCTAGATAAATGCTGAGTCATGGAGCCACACCCCACAGCCTATATAAAGGACCTGCTTTTGGCATTCCAACCTTGAGTCAAGCAAAGTCTTATCTAGTTCGCTGCTATCGGACCCTATTGCTGAAGTCACAACTTGGACTCCTGCCTGCCCTGATAAACCTCAAAGGAATTTGACAAGCTGCAGAGGCTTCGTTGCCACGCTTGATATGGACTTCCTAGACACGGGCGTCGGAGGGGGAGTGGGACACAACACAGATAGAGAAAATCCAACCTCTTTGTATCCTCACCTCGATGCACTGCTTGATCCAGAAATGGTTTCCCATGGCTTCCCAGTTTTGAGAACAGGTGATGTACAGCAGCCGCTCGTAGACCCGCCGTTTCATAGAGCTGTCAAAGACCTCAAAAAATTTAGCCCGGATGAGAGGCTGGGTGCATCGGAGGCCGGAGAGAAAAGCTGGCTCAAGTTTGGCAGTCAGCTCGCTCCCCGAAAGGTTCTCATCCCTAAGAAGAAACAAAAAAGAGGAGGAACTAGGCTCCAGTGACGTCACCCTCCTGCTGGGTGCTCAAACAGAGCACTCCGTGTTAGAAGATTGTAAAAGTCAGTGAAACAGAAAATAAATCACTGTTCACTGAGCTTAGCATAATCTCTGGGTGAAAGAGATTATCAGAATTGTGGAAGAGTGGCAGGTCTGACAGGGGGTTTGCTCTTAAGAGCGAATTTTCCTGGATTTATGACCCCACCGAATTCCACTCCTTCCAACTTCAGCACGCCCCTGTTTTTATCAGGGAAAAGGAGAGGAATGTTGCTTCTGCTCTAGAGAACTTATTAAATTGATTGATATTCCAAGCAGACGGGAATTTCACAAGCGTCCGAACTTTGATGTAGAATCAGCACGGCAAGTACCGACTCCCTTTTTGAAATTTGAAACCTTTCTTTGTCTTTGATTAATTGACTTTTAAAATGGCGTCTAAAAGTGAAAGTAAAATTTTTTAGTACGATGAAGCAGCGTTACTTGTGGATTGTTACAAACGGAGTTTTTTTTATACTGAAAGGAGGGAAGGAGAGTTATTAAGTTTGAATTCCTGATTCTTTTGAAGACAGAATGGCAGCTAAACCTTTAAAGCCTTCTGGAAGAAGGGGATCTGAACCAAGTCTTGAGGAAATATTGAAAGAACAATTAAAACTTTCTGAAGATAGGCAAAAAGAGATGATGGAGAATTTTAATGCAAAAATAAGAGAAGATATTCTTATGGCAGTTCAAGGACTGAGTAAAAAAGTTGTAGGATTGGGAGTGGAAATGCAACAGATCTCTCTGTCAAATAAGTATTTAGAAGATGAAATGAAAGGTGTTCAGAAAATAGTGGATCAAAATGAAGATCAGGTTGTGATATTACAATATAAACTTATGGAAGGAGCTCTTAGAATTCGTGGTATGCAAGAAGAGCGTGAGAAGACTTAAGAAAAATTATATCAGAAGCATTGGCTGAATTTATTGAAGCGGACCCCAAGAGGTAGCTTACCAAATTGATAAAATATATAGAGTTAATTCTTGGATTGCAAGACAGAGAAAGCTTCCTCGGGACATTGTGGTTTATTTTGTGAAAAGGACTATGAGAAATCAAATTCTGCAAGTTTCATATCAGACAACTTTAAAATTGGAGAACAGGAGTTGAAGGTGTTGAAAGAGATTCCTTCAAAGATGTTAAGAGACAGGAAGCAATTTGCTTTTTTTACACAAGAACTTAAAAAACATCAGATTCAATTCAGATGGGAGGTGCCAGTTGGACTGACACTATTCTATCAAGGAAGGAGATATAGAATTGACACGGTTTTAAAGGCAAAGGATTTTCTTTCTACAGTTTTGAAAGTCGAAATAGAAGTGATAGAAAACTTCAAGAGACTCAAGAAGGCGTGGTGACCCAAGAGCCTTTATTGCTGCCAGTATTAGAGGAACCACAAGAGCAAAGGGTGACAAGAGGAGCCCTTAAGCGTAAAGAAGAGCAACAGTCTCAAAGTAAAAGTCAGGATCCCATTATGGAAGCTGTGGGAGGAGCTAGACGGAAGATACCGGAGGAGGAGCTTCCGTTGTCTGCTTCAAAGCTTCAGGAGGCCAGTAATGGC
The DNA here is from genome assembly GCF_028640845.1 of Ahaetulla prasina. Classification (NCBI taxonomy): domain Eukaryota; kingdom Metazoa; phylum Chordata; class Lepidosauria; order Squamata; family Colubridae; genus Ahaetulla; species Ahaetulla prasina. The sequence continues at coordinate 18,434,000 of NC_080552.1, read as the reverse complement.
AAATAGAATCTTGTCATGGAATGTTAATGGCTTGAATTCAGCTCAGAAAAGAAGGAAAATATTTCACTACTTGAAACAATTTAAAAATGATGTGATTTGTTTGCAAGAGACACATATAAAATTATCAGACCAAAAATATTTAATTAATTCAAAATTGGGTAACCATTTTGTTGCATCAGCTTTGGAAAAGAAGCATGGAATTGTTGTATATATCAGGAAGGATATACCAGCTAAACTAATTGAGGCAGATATTCAAGGAAGATTTATTGCTATTGAACTTGTGATAGATGCAAAAAGACTTTGTTGATAGGTATTTATGCACCTAATCAGCAACAAGAAAAGTTTTACAAAATGTTACATGAGAGGTTGACCCTCTGGGATTATAGTTCGTTTATTTTATTAGGAGACTGGAATGGAGTAATTGATACAAGAAGGGATAAGAGAACTCCTCCAAGAAGATACCTATACATGCAAAATTACCAAAATCTTTTTGAAATGATGGAAGACTTTGAGTTTAGAGATATATGGAGGTTACGGAATCCAGATGAGAGAGATTTTACTTTTTTCTGATAGGCATCAATCTTTTTCACGCATTGATTTTATTTTAATTTCTAATGACTTGCTTTCTAGGGTGAAGAAAACGAAGATATTTTCGAGGTGTTTAACTGACCATAGCCCAGTATGGATGGAATTATTACAAGGGAAAAAAGGTGGTAGAACATGGAGGTTGAATGAAAATCTGTTTAGATATGAGGATAATGTAACTTATTGTAAGAAACAGTTAAAAGAATTTTTTGATTTTAATATGTACAAAGGGACACCTATAGGAACTGTGTGGGAAGCGAGCAAAGCGTTTATTAGAGGATATTGATTTATTTGGACAACAGGCAAAGGAATAATAAACAAAAGCAGCGAGATATTTGGAGGATGAAATTCAGAGGAAGCAACAGTTATTAATTCAAAACCCACAAGATCATAAACTTAAAGAGGCTATAAAAATATTACAGAGTCAATTTAATATGTTAATGGCAGACCAGGTGGCAACGAATATACAATATGCTAAACATAATACTTTTTGTAATGCAAATAAACCTGGGAGATGGTTGGCATATAATTTAAGGAAGAAACAGAAAGCACGTGTCATACAAAAAATAGAATATAAAGGTAAAGAGACATATCAACAGGATAAAATTAAAAAGGCATTCTCAGAATTTTATACTGCACTATATGCAAAAGACAAAATATTGGATAGGGAGATTTATGATTATTTGAAAGATTATAAGGTGAATATTCTAACATTAGAACAGAGGAGGAGCTGAACCGCCGATAGCTACTGGAGAAATAGTGGAGGCAATTAAACAATTAAAATGGGAAAACCCTGGTACAGATGGTCTTACAGCAACTTATTATAAAAACACAGGATGAAATATTAGGCCCACTTAAAGAATTATTTAATCAGATACAATTAGGGTGGAATACCCCGTCATGGAAAACATCTTTTATTTCACTGATACCAAAGAGGAGCAAGACTGCTCTAAACCTGGTAACTATAGGCCGATTTCACTTTTAAATAATGATTATAAGATTTTGTAAAAATAATAGCAAATAGATTAATGTTAGTTTTACAACAAAGAATTCATACTGATCAATCTGGTTTTATAAAAGGGAGGCAGATGAGGAATAATGTTAGACAGATTATTAATATATTGGAATATTTGGAAAGAAGAATACTTCAGCGGCACTTATTTTTTTGGATGCAGAGAAAGCCTTTGATCGATTGCATTGGGATTTTTTATTTAAATTAATAGAGAAAATGCAATTTGGAGACTGTTTTATTAGAATAATTAAAGCGATTTATGGAGAGCAAACAGCACAGATTATAGTAAATGGTAGTTTGACAGAAGTTATTAAGATTGCGAAAGGAACAAGACAGGGATGTCCCTTATCACCATTATTGTTTGTTTTGACTCTGGAACCATTATTAGATAAAATACGAGAATTAATGAAAATAGAGGAATTAAGATTAGACAATATGAGTACAAAGTTAGAGCTTTTGCAGATGATGTAGTGGTTACGTTAATGAATCCTATAAATTCAAGTAGATTTTGTTGGAAGTAATTGATAAATATGGAAAGGTATCAGGATTTAAAATAAATCAGAAAAAACAAAAGTGATAATTAAAAATATGTCTATACAACAGAAACAAAAACTAGAGGAAATGACAGGATTTGAGGTAGTAAAAAGGTTAAATATTTAGGGTCTATATTAGCTCATCGAACAAGAAACTTTATAAGAATAATTATGACTTGCTATGGCAAAAGTTCAGAATGATATGAATGGCTGGAAGAAATTGCAGTTATCCCTATTGGGAAGGATTATGCTATTAAAATGAATGTGTTACCTAGATTTTGTTTCTGTTCCAGATGATACCTATAATTAAAAAGGATAAAAATTTGGAAGATTGGCAGAGTGGGATTAATAAATTTATATGGCAGGGTAAAAGGCGAGGTTAAAATGAAAATAATACAGGATTCACGGGAAAGAGGTGGTTTAAGAATGCCTAATTTTAAACTATATTATGAAGCAGTAACCCTCTCAGTAATAAGTGACTGGTTTAACTTAACAGAGGAAAGAATTTTGAATATAGAAGGTTATGACTTGTTATATGGATGGCATGCGACTTATTTTATGGAAAAAAGTGGATAGGGCTTTTAAGAATCATGTGTTGAGAAGTGCTCTTTATGGTCTGGAATAAATATTCCTATAAATTAGATTATAAGATTCCTATATGGGCGAGCCCTAGACATGCAATAGAGAATATAAATATAGAACAGAAACAGGAAATGATTACATATAAAGAACTTTTGTATGCTGAAGGAGGTAGATTGCAATTAAAATCATTACAGGTATTAAATGAAGAAGGGAGGAATTATACTTGGTTTCAATATGGGCAAATAAGTGCTAGATGGAAAGAAGATCAAAAAATTGGTATAATGCAAAGGGAGGAAAATTTAATAAAGCAAATTAGAAATCAGACCCAGGAGCATATAAAGAGATTGTATAATGTGTTGCTTGAAATAGATTCGGAAAAGGATTTGGTAAAGGATTGTATGATAAAATGGGCACAGAATATTCAGGAACCAATAATGTTGGAAACATGGGAGAAAATTTGGGTTAGAAATGTTAAGTTTACACAAGCACAGAATTTAAGGGAAAATTTTTATAAGATGTTTTATAGATGGCATTTAGATCCCAAAAAATTATCATGTATGTATCCTAATATCCAAGCGAAATGTTGGAGGTGTGATTGTGATGATGCTACATATTTTCATATTTGGTGGACTTGCAAGAAAATTAAGGTCTTTTGGATAAGAATTTGGTGGATTATTCAAAATGTACTGAAGAAGAAGATAAAGTTCCTGCCACAATTTTTCCTTTTGGGAATTATAATGGATTGTACAGGGATTGAGACTAAACTGATTTTGAACTTAATAACAGCAGCAAGACTGTTGATTGGACAATACTGGAAGAAAGAAGAGATACCTACAATAGAAGAATGGATATTGAAAGTTATTAACTTGGCTGAGATGGCTAAAATCTCAGCGTTTTTAAAGGACAATACGCAGGAAAGATATTTAATTGAATGGAAAAATGGATTGATTATCTACAAAACAGATATCAGATAAAGAAATATCAGTTTGCCTTTGAATAATTAGAAAGTTATTTTATGTAGGGGGGGGGGGGTTGGGAGACGAAAAGCTTTGGATGTGGTTATTTGGATTGGACTTTACCTTGTGATTGACCCGGGAAGCCGGGGGTGGGGGAGGGAGGGGGATGTTTTGTTTTTTTTTTTTTTGGGAGGGAGGGGGAAAAAAGGGGGAAAATGTTTTTGTTTTTTTTAAAACTCTTTCAATAAAAAAAAAAAAAAAAAAAAAAAGAGGAGGAACTTAAGTTACTCCTGGTTGTTTGTTTTTTTGCAGTTGTCTCAGAAGCTTCCGTTGAGGTTGAAAGGATTAGCCAGTGACATCCCTGTTGCCCTGGGGATGCTGAGTCGGGGGCTCCTTTCATGTCCGCGACAGGAGCTGGAGAGAAGGACAGGAGCTCAATCCCGCCCCAAGGCAGCCGTCGGGTCTCGAACGTGGGTTTGTTAACTTCCTGCCCAGTGTTCCAATCGCTTGAGCCACCCCGCTCCACTCCTGGCAGTAAAGGTTTAAAAATAATTAAGGGAGAGACACGGAATAAGTTCACCGGCAGGAGTCAGCTAACGAGAAAGCTCTTCCTGGACATTACAGGTAGTCTTTGATTTATGGCCATAATGGAACTTGGTCATGAGAGTCGCAAAGTGGGTCACTCGCGTGACTGGCTGGATTTCATGAGCTATTTTTGTGGCATTCGTTAAGCAAACATTGTGGTCGTAAAGCACCCGCAGCAGTCATTAAATGAACCCATTGGGCGTTTTTGCAGGAAACTGGATTTTCAGCAAAGGCGTTATAAATCACAATTATGTGGTTATGAGCCTCGGTCGCACAGTGGTTGAGTGCAGTACTGCAGGCTACTTCTGCTGACCGCCGGCTGACTGCAATTTGGCAGTTCGAATCTCACCAGGCTCAAGGTTGGACTCAGCCTTCCATCCTTCCGAGGTGGGTAAAATGAGGATCCACATTGTTGGGGGCAAGAGGCTGACTCTGTAAACTGCTTAGAGAGGGCTATAAATCCCTGTGAAGTGGTATATAAGTCTTAAGCGCTATTGCTATTACTCTTCCTTTTCTTTCTTCCTTCCTTCCTGCCTGCCTGCACAGTGGTTAGAATGCAGTATTGCAGGCTAATTTAGCTGCTGACTTCAAGGAGTTCGATCCTGACTGGCTCAAAGTTGACACAGCCTTCCGTCCTTCCGAGGTGGATAAAATGAGGAGCCAGATTGTTGGGAGCAATAGGCTGAATCTGTAAACCGCTTAGAGAGGGGATGTAAAGCTCTGTGAAGCGGTATATAAGTCTAAGTGCTATTGCTATTTTCCTTCCTTCCTTCCTTCCTTCCTTCCTTCCTTCCTTCCTTCCTTCCTTCCCTGTGATTAGAATGCAGTATTGCAGGCTAATTCAGCTGCTGACTGCCAGCAGTTCGATCCTGACCGGCTCACGGTTGACTCATCCTTCCGGGATGGGTAAAATGAGGAGCCAGATTGTTGGGGGCGATATGACGATTCTGTAAACTGCTTAGAGAGGGGATGTAAAGCTCTGTGAAGCGGTATACATGTTTAAGTGCTGTGGCTAGGTGGCCTTGGGACGCCGGTTGCCGAGTGCCGAAAATGAGGTCACTTTACTGAACGGAAAGTTTGCTTGGTAAGCCAAACTGCTAACAAAGTCTAACTGTTCTCCAGAAGAGTGCAAAGAAATCAATTTAGCCGATTACAAAATTCCCACTGAATTTTCTTTAAAAAAAAAAAAAAAGGCTTTAACTCCTATAGCAGGGGCCCCCAAACCCCAGGCCCTGGCCCATTCGCAATCGGGCTGTGAGAGCTGTCGGGCAGCGTGCTCACACACCTGGGTGCAGCTCAATTTGCAGTCGAACTGCGTCTTCATGTGCATGTCCACTAGCCCACCACTTGCATTGAGTTGATCTGTGCATAGGTGCAACATGCGTGTCAGCCCAGCTGTTTGCGCAGCCTGGTTTCCCCTCTGCGCCCCCGACAAGCTCAGCCATAAAGATTGGTGACCCCTGATCACCAATCTTGGGGGGATTGGGGGATTGGGGGTGGGATCTCTTTTCTTTAGAAGAACCGACAAGAGATTGAAGTTAAGGTTTGGGCGGCGGGGACAAAAGCTACAACCTTGGGGAACCGCAAAATTGATCGTTTCCTTCCCCCCCACCTCATCACCGCAACCATCCCCAATCCCTAGGCTTTTGACTTCGAAAGATGAATAATGCCTTCTTAAGGTCACACACATGGCGCAAATTATGAACCGTGGGACTCGACCGGGGGGTGATTAATTGCCATAATTTACCTGTAGACGTAGTTAACAAGGTCTAAGAAGTGAGCGTTTAATTCAAGGTCCTCAGGAAAACGTTTTTCAATGTAGGTCATCATTTTTACCAGCAGAATGGACTTCTCGCGCAGCGTTGGAATCTGTTTGGGGGTGGGGGAAAAGACAGAGAGAGAGAGAGAGAGAGAGGAAGGGAGGGAGGGAAAGAGAGAGAGAGGGAGGGAGGGAAAGAGAGAGGGAGGGAGGGAGGGAAAGAGAGAGATAGAGGGAGGGAGGGAAAGAGAGAGAGAGAGAGGAGGAGGGAGAGAGAGAGAGGAGGTAGGAAAGAGAGAGAGAGAGGAGGAGAGAGAGGAGGAGGGAAAGAGAGAGAGAGGAAGGAGGAAGAGAGAGAGAGAGGAGGAGAGAGAGGAGGAGGAAGAGAGAGAGGAGGAGGAAGAGAGAGAGGAGGGAGAGAGAGGAGGAGGAAGAGAGAGAGGAGGAGGGAGAGAGAGGAGGAGAGAGGAGAGAGAGGAGGGAGAGAGAGAGAGAGGAGGGAGAGAGGAGGGAGGGAGGAAGAGAGAGAGGAGGAGGAAGAGAGAGAGGAGGAGAGAGAGGAGGAGGAAGGAGGAAAGGAAAGAGAGAGAGAAAAATGTTCCTTTTTTCATTTTTTCCTCAGCTTTGTTGTTTCCCAAAGAAGGCAAAAGAACAGCTGTCGGTAAACTTAGCTCACTTTTGAAATCATCTTTCAGTAAAACGCACAAGTCAGGACTATAATTGGGACCAGAGCTTCCTTTCTGTTGGCTAAGAGAGTCGTGGCCGGTTTTATGACCATTTTGGCTCATGGTTGTTAAGCAAATCATTGCTGTTATGGGCCGTTGGAGGAGAAGGGGGGGACATCAAAATTTTGAAGCTAGGTTGTAAGTACTACTGGGAAGGTCTCTCGTCACTTTTAACAATCACTAAGCCATCGGTCATAAGTCGAGGAATACCTAAATCATCTGTATCAATACTGACTTTCATGGCTATGGCAGGACTTGAACTCACCATCTCCCAGTGATTCACCCAAAATCATCCAGCTGGCATTCTTGGCTAAGGAGGGACTACAATTCACTGGCTCCTGGTGATTGGCCTAAAATCACCCAGCTGGCTTTCTTGGCTAAGGCAAAACTAGAACTCACCATCTCCTAGTGATTAGCCTAAAGTCACCCAGCCAGCTTTCTTGGCTACGGAGGGACTACAATTCAATGTCTCCTGGTGATTCCCCCAAAGTCACCCAGCTGGCTTTCATCCCTAAGGCAGAACTAGAATTCACCATTTCTGGTGATTAGACCAAAGTCACCCAGCCGGCTTTCATGGCTAAGGAGGGACTACAATTCACTGTCTCCTGGTGACTGGCCTAAAGTCATCCAGCCGGCTTTTATGCCTAAGGCGGGACTAGAATTCACCATCTCCTGGTGATTCATCCAAAGTCACCCAGCTGGCGTTCATAGACTAATGTGGAACTATAATTCACCGTCTCCCCCTTTCTAGCCAGGTGCCTTAACCATAAGGCCAGGTTCAAGTGTATTCTTCCCCTCTCCATAATTCCCGCTAGGTTACCTGGTTAGCCGCCATGGACGAACTGTTTTTCACCCACTCTTCCACAATTTTGACCACCGCACGCAGAATTTTGGCATCGCTTGATTTTTCAATCAGAGAGGTGAGGATGCCCTGAATGAAGTTCTTCCTCATCTCCATGCTCATCATAGCCAGGCGGGTCTTCACTAAGTCCAAACTCAGCATAACCAACTCGCTGGTGCCAGCTGCAAACACAACCAAGATAGCAACCAGGATCGAGTGAGGTTCAACCAATGGGCAGGCAGGCAGGCGAGGGGAGTGGCTGGGAGGGGAGGGGCGAGTAGAGGCCATCAAGGTGCCCCTCGACGCGAGTGACATTGAGTTGGCCACACCCAGTCACATGACCACCTAGCCACGCCCATCCAGCTGGTCATTAGGCAGATCATATTAATGGTCCGCGGGATTTAAAATGATGAATTTAGTGGTCCCTGAGGTCTGAAAGGTTGGGGACCCCTGCTCCAAAGCACCTGAAGGCCAGACAAGGAATAATGGATGGAAACTGAACAAGGAGAGATTCAACCTAGAAATAAGGAAAAATTTTCTGACAGTGAGAACAAGGGGCCTCTGGTGGCTCAGACTGGTAAGACAGTCTGTTATTAACAGCAGCTGCTTGCAATTACTGCAGGTTCAAGTCCCACCAGGCCCAAGGTTGACTCAGTCTTCCATCCTTTATAAGGTAGGTAAAATGAGGACCCAGATTGTTGGGGGCAATAAGTTGACTTTGTGTATAATATACAAATGGATGAAGACTATTGCTTGACATAGTGTAAGCCGCCCTGAGTCTTTGGAGAAGGGCGGGATATAAATGCAAATAAATAAATAAATAAATAAATAAATCAACCAATGGAACTGAAGTTGCCTTCAGAATTTGTGGGAGCTTCATCACTGGAGGCTTTCAAGAAGAGACTGGGCTGCCATCGGACAGAAATGGTATAGGGTCTCCTGCTTGGGCGGGGGATTGGACTAGATGACCTACAAGGTTCCTTCAACTCTGCTGATCTGAATCTATCTCTGACGATCAAAGGCCTAGAGACTAAAACATACAATGAGTGGTTGCAGGAACTGGGCATGGCTAGTCTAGTGAAGAGAAGGACCAGAGGAGACAGGATAGCATCTTCCAATATTTGAGGGGCTGCCTCAGAGAGGAAGGGGTCAAGCTATTCTCCAAAGCACCGGAAGGCCAGACATGGAATAATGGATGGAAACTGATCAAGGAGAGATTCAACCTAGAAATAAGGACAGTGAGAACAATCAACCAATGGAACAGAAGTTGCCTTCGGAAGTTGTGGGAGCTTCATCACCGGAGGCTTTCAAAGAAGAGACTGGACTGTCATTTGTCACAGATGGTGTAGGGTTTCTTGCTTGGGTGAGGGGGGGTAGTTGGACTAGATGACCTGCAAGGCCCCTTCCAACTCTGTGAATCCGTTACCTGTATTGGCTTCCACAGTTCCTGACTGAGCCTGCTGGTTCAAATGCTCTCTCACCATCTTTTGCAGGGATCTCATGAAGACCGAAATAAGCCTGTCGATATAACTCGGATTATTGCTGCAGGCAGATTTGAGGATCATTAAAGTACCTAAAAAGGATATAAAGGAAACAGAACCGGGCGTTATTGGGAGAATAAGAACAGGATCGAACCCGTCTGTCTTGAACTGGCTATTCAACCAAGGCTATTCTGAAAGGAATAAGACAGGTTAGAACAGTGTCATCTGGCATCTGGCAATTCTAAGACCTGTGGACTTCAGAATTCTGCAGCCAGCGTGAACCCTAACTCATTAAAATACAGTCGCTTTACATCAGAGGGGTCCAAACATGTCCACTTTAAGGCTTATGGACTTCAACTCCCAGAATTCCCCAGCCAACTCTTGTACCTTTAGATCAGAGGTCTAAAGGACTCCTAAGTCTGTTCTGAATGGTCAGTAAAACAAAAATAAAAAAAAAGGATATAAAGTTCTCTCCTTTGCGGTTCTCAAAATATTAATATAAATTAAACCAGGCCATTATTTGTTTTCTTCTTTTTGTTCCTGATTACGTGCTCAATCCTAAACGGTGCGATCAACCAAAGGGCTTACCAAAAAGTTGAGAAGGGTTCGCGCTGGCAGCTTTTTCATAGTTGGTAAGTCCTTCATAAATAACTTTCCCGACAGCAGTAGAGGCCATCAAGGTGCCCCTCGACGCGAGTGACATTGAGTTGGCCACACCCAGTCACATGACCACCTAGCCACGCCCATCCAGCTGGTCATTAGGCAGATCATATTAATGGTCCGCGGGATTTAAAATGATGAATTTAGTGGTCCCTGGAGTCTGAAAGGTTGGGGACCCTGCTCCAAAGCACCTGAAGGCCAGACAAGGAATAATGGATGGAAACTGAACAAGGAGATTCAACCTAGAAATAAGGAAAATTTTTCTGACAGTGAGAACAAGGGGCCCCTGGTGGCTCAGACTGGTAAGACAGTCTGTTATTAACAGCAGCTGCTTGCAATTACTGCAGGTTCAAGTCCCACCAGGCCCAAGGTTGACTCAGTCTTCCATCCTTTATAAGGTAGGTAAAATGAGGACCCAGATTGTTGGGGGCAATAAGTTGACTTTGTGTATAATATACAAATGGATGAAGACTATTGCTTGACATAGTGTAAGCCGCCCTGAGTCTTTGGAGAAGGGCGGGATATAAATGCAAATAAATAAATAAATAAATAAATAAATCAACCAATGGAACTGAAGTTGCCTTCAGAATTTGTGGGAGCTTCATCACTGGAGGCTTTCAAGAAGAGACTGGGCTGCCATCGGACAGAAATGGTATAGGGTCTCCTGCTTGGGCGGGGGATTGGACTAGATGACCTACAAGGTTCCTTCAACTCTGCTGATCTGAATCTATCTCTGACGATCAAAGGCCTAGAGACTAAAACATACAATGAGTGGTTGCAGGAACTGGGCATGGCTAGTCTAGTGAAGAGAAGGACCAGAGGAGACAGGATAGCATCTTCCAATATTTGAGGGGCTGCCTCAGAGAGGAAGGGGTCAAGCTATTCTCCAAAGCACCGGAAGGCCAGACATGGAATAATGGATGGAAACTGATCAAGGAGAGATTCAACCTAGAAATAAGGACAGTGAGAACAATCAACCAATGGAACAGAAGTTGCCTTCGGAAGTTGTGGGAGCTTCATCACCGGAGGCTTTCAAAGAAGAGACTGGACTGTCATTTGTCACAGATGGTGTAGGGTTTCTTGCTTGGGTGAGGGGGGGTAGTTGGACTAGATGACCTGCAAGGCCCCTTCCAACTCTGTGAATCCGTTACCTGTATTGGCTTCCACAGTTCCTGACTGAGCCTGCTGGTTCAAATGCTCTCTCACCATCTTTTGCAGGGATCTCATGAAGACCGAAATAAGCCTGTCGATATAACTCGGATTATTGCTGCAGGCAGATTTGAGGATCATTAAAGTACCTAAAAAGGATATAAAGGAAACAGAACCGGGCGTTATTGGGAGAATAAGAACAGGATCGAACCCGTCTGTCTTGAACTGGCTATTCAACCAAGGCTATTCTGAAAGGAATAAGACAGGTTAGAACAGTGTCATCTGGCATCTGGCAATTCTAAGACCTGTGGACTTCAGAATTCTGCAGCCAGCGTGAACCCTAACTCATTAAAATACAGTCGCTTTACATCAGAGGGGTCCAAACATGTCCACTTTAAGGCTTATGGACTTCAACTCCCAGAATTCCCCAGCCAACTCTTGTACCTTTAGATCAGAGGTCTAAAGGACTCCTAAGTCTGTTCTGAATGGTCAGTAAAACAAAAATAAAAAAAAAAGGATATAAAGTTCTCTCCTTTGCGGTTCTCAAAATATTAATATAAATTAAACCAGGCCATTATTTGTTTTCTTCTTTTTGTTCCTGATTACGTGCTCAATCCTAAACGGTGCGATCAACCAAAGGGCTTACCAAAAAGTTGAGAAGGGTTCGCGCTGGCAGCTTTTTCATAGTTGGTAAGTCCTTCATAAATAACTTTCCCGACAGCCGCGTAGAGGCATTCCAATTCTTCGTATTTGGAGGCCACGCTTGAAGTACCTACACAAGAGTAAGTAGACAAATCATATATATAATATATAACAACAGAGTTGGAAGGGACCTTGGAGGCCTTCTAGTCCAACCCCCTGCCCAGGCAGGAAACCCTACACCATCTCAGTCAGATGGTTATCCAACATTTTCTTAAACATTTCCAGTGTTGGAGCATTCACAACTTCTGCAGGCAAGTCGTTCCACTTATTAACTGTTCTAACTGTCAGGAAATTTCTCCTCAGTTCTAAGTTGCTTCTTTCCTTGATCAGTTTCCACCCATTGCTTCTTGTTCTACCCTCAGGTGCTTTGGAGAACAGCCCGACTCCCTCTTCTTTGTGGCAACCCCTGAGATATTGGAACATGAGATGCCCTTCCTGTTGCTAATGCGGAGTTTTGTTCAGCTGATATATTCTCAGTGTGCCCAGAAAGAGAAATATCTTACTTTAACCTAGGATCAAACTCAGAGCCTCCTGATTGTGGGAGGCGAGAGCTCCAGCTCTAAGCCACCGCACTACTTCCGGGGTCCCGCCACGGTCGTCAGTGTGAAAAACGGTCGTTAAGTGCTGTTTTAACTTTGAATGGTCACTAACTGAACCAACGTAAAGCCAGGGCTACCTGTATTTAACTTAATTGCCATCATGACGCTGCAATCATCCCTCTCTCTATTTAGCAGACAGATGAGGCCTCTCCCCAGGCAAGAATTGGCCGAAGAGAGTTGGTTCACTTCTCTCCGTCTTATCGAAAGTCCTTCTTTACACCTAATTTCCCTTCCTTGTCTTATTAATACAACCATGTTCAACAACTGAGAAAACGGCACTTTCAAAGCTGAGGGGGGGAAAAAAAAACCCGGTAATTGCAAAAAAAAAAGACATTAAATTTATGACATGCATTTTCTTGAGGCAAAGTAATAACTGCCACAGGTTATTAAGTTTTTATGCCACCGGATAATGATGTATTTCTAGTGGTTCCGCTTATTTTTTTTTTTAATTTCAATTGGGGGGATGCGAGTGCAACTTTCAAAAAAAAAAATAATAAAGAAAAAGAAGTCCGTAACAAAAAGCACAACGGAGAAAGGCGATGTCAGGCCTGGAAACCATACTAGACTTTAGGGTTCCAGACGCTGCCACATTTTTCCCCTGAGGGGAAGAAGGGGGGTTGAGGGGTATGGTAACATTCTTCAAGCGGTCAAGGTCGGATGGGGTTCACATCTGCAGGAGGAGTGGCGAGAAGATATTCGAATGAACTGGGAGAACATGGGACCATGTGACCAGCAAAGGGGTCAGGGGGGTGGTGGCCGTCTCCAGGAGAGCCTTCTACCAGGTTCGCCTGGTCCGCCAGTTGCGTCCCTTTCTGGACCGGGATGCCTTATGCACGGTCACTCATGCTCTCGTCACTTCCCGCCTGGATTATTGCAATGCTCTCTACATGGGGCTACCCTTGAAATGCACTCGGAGACTCCAGTTAGTCCAGAATGCAGCTGCGCGGATGATCGAGGGAGCTCCTCGTTGCTCCCGGGTAACACCGCTCCTGCGCAGTCTGCACTGGCTACCTGTGGTCTTTCGGGTGCGCTTCAAGGTTTTGGTTACCACCTTCAAAGCGCTCCATGGCTTAGGGCCGGGTACTTACGGGACCGCCTGCTGTTACCGTATGCCTCCCATCGACCCGTACGCTCTCACAGAGAGGGTCTCCTCAGGGTGCCGTCCGCCAAGCAATGCCGGCTGGCGGCCCCCAGGGGGAGGGCCTTCTCTGTTGGAGCACCTACGCTCTGGAACGACCTTCCCCCCGGTTTGCGCCAAATATCTGACCTTCGGACCTTTCGCCGGGAATTAAAAACTCACTTATTTATTCAAGTGGGACTGGACTGACTGATTTTTTAAATTCCAAATTTTAAAGTTTTACTCCTTTGTAATTTTATATGGGGTATTTTAGGTTAGGTCAATCTGACGGTTTTAATTCGGCCACTATTGAATAGGTATTTTAAATTGATATTTTAACTTTGTATACTTGCTGTTTTTATTTTTGGCTGTACACCGCCCTGAGTCCTTCGGGAGAAGGGCGGTATAAAAATTTAAATAAATAAATTAATTAATTAATTAATAATCTTGGGGTTTGTATAACTGGGAAAAGAATCCGGAAGTTCAGTTTTGGAATTTCACTCATCATGTGCCAGTTTCCTCATGCTAGTAAAGAACTCTGAAAGACAATGGCTTCTGGGGGTTTTTTATGCAGAAGAGGTTTTTCTGGAACCTTGACAGGCGACACGAGAGAAACCTTCCGCCCTTGGTTTTTGGTCTCCTATTTTCAACAGGGTGGATTTGATTCAAATCAAGTCGGTTTAGATCACAATTTAAATCAATCATGATTTAAGTCGCTAGTAAAGAGGCTTGATTTAAATCAACTCAATTTACCGTATTTTTCAGACTATAAGACGCACTTCCCCCCCCAAAAGAGGGTGAAAATTTGGGTGTGTCTTATACATTGAATGTAGCCCCGCCCACCCACCGGCCCCCACCCTTTAGCCTCTGCCTCCCAGCAATTTGCCTCCTTGCAGCAAACAGCAAGCAGCCCGTTTCAGCTTCAGCACAGCCTGATTAGCACAAGCAGCTGATTCTCTGTTGGATCGGTCTCCCGACCATCAGCTGTTTAAAGGCTGCAGGGATTGCCATGGCCTATTGCCGTGCGGGCCTCTGTTTGCTTTTTGCAAGGAGACAAATTGTTGGGAGGCAGATGTTTTTTCCCCCTTGTACTAATCAGGCTGTGCTGAAACCGAAACTGACTGTTTGCTGTAAGGAGACAAATTGCTGGGAGGCAGAGGCAGATATTTTTTTTCTCGTTTTCCTCCCCAAAATAGGTAGGTGCGTCTCGTAGTCCGGAGAGTCTTATCCTCTGGAAAATATGGTCAATCATAATTTTTAAAGAGCAACTGTCATCTCTGTCCCGCAGCAGCTCCTCCTCTGACCTGCTGCACCAACTCAATAAACTCAAACTGCCCAAGGAGCTGCTGATCCAATTCTATAGAGGAATTATTGAGTCTGTCATTTGCACCTCTGTAACTGTATGGTTCGGTTCTGCAACCCAACAAGAAAAACACAGACTTCAGAGGATAATTAGAACTGCAGAAAAAAATAATTGCTACCAACCTGCCTTCCACTGAGGACCTGTATACTGCACAAATCAAGAAGAGGGCCGTGAAAATATTTACAGACTCCTCGCATCCTGGACATAAACTGTTTCAACTCCTACCCTCAAAACGACGCTATAGAGCACTGCACACCAGAACAACTAGACACAAGAACAGTTTTTTCCCGAAGGCCATCACTCTGCTAAACAAATAATTCCCTCAACACTGTCAGACTATTTACTGAATCTGCACTACTATTAATCTTCTCATAGTTCCCATCACCAATCTCTTTCCACTTATGACTGTATGACTATAACTTGTTGCTGGCAATCCTTATGATTTATATTGATATATTGACCATCAATTGTGTTGTAAATGTCATACCTTGATGAACGTATCTTTTCTTTTATGTACACTGAGAGCATATGCACCAAGACAAATTCCTTGTGTGTCCAATCACACTTGGCCAATAAAAATTCTATTCTATTCTATTCTGTTGACTCATCGACAATCCCAATACTGCAGAATATACAGCCTCATGCTCCCTAACTAAGCTCCACTTCATGCTGAATAAACTAAATTATGAATGTATCTTAAATAGAAAAATATCTTTAGATATTTACTCCAAAAGCATTTTATTAAAAAAAAAATGATAAAAATAAAAATCTGATTTAAATTTTAAAAAATCCAATTTATTTTTTTTGATTTTTTTTAAATCATCGATTTTTCTCCACCCTGGTTTTCGAGGAGAACGCCGAAAGGCCATCTCCACTCCCAGCAGCCATTACGTACTTGGTTCGGTGGGGAAGTTGCTCATTAAGCGAGAAAGGAGCGTGTGGACGGCTCGCAAGACCTTGGTGTTTCCGCAGGTCATGCAGGACGCTATCCCGCGCTGAAGCGGTTTGAAGCTGCTCAGGATCACCGAAGACTGCAGGACGGTGAGCAAGAAACTGAGAACTTCCAATCCGGTGCAGATGTTGGCGAAGTTGGCTTGGTTGGGCTGCTCCTGGAAACAAAGCGTGGGCGTGAAAAAGAAGATTCGAAGGCACAACCCCCAAAATTCACGTGCATGGGCCATCTAAGGCAGGGTTCCCCAACCTTTCAGACCTCAGGGATCACTAAATCCATAATTTTAAATCCTGCGGACTACTAATATGATCTGCCTAATGAACGGCTGGGTGGGCGTGGCTAGGTGGTCATGTGACTGAGTGGGCATGACCAACTTGATGTCACTAACGTCGAGGGGCACCTCAACAGCCTCTACTCACCCCTCTCCTCCCAGCATCTCCTCTCCTGCCCACCCGGGCTCCTTAGGGCCCCAACAGGAAGCAGTTGTTGGAGCTAAGCAGCCACCACGACAAAGAGTTGGCAAAACAGCTCAGTTCAAATTGGATCTGACGGTCCAATTTGAGAAGGAGGCTCAGTAGAAGCACCTCACAGAGGACTAGGAGCATAGGCTTTCCAAGCAGAGGGAAGACCTGCGGGAGTGCAAAGCCAAGTACCAGCACCTGGAGGCTCAGCAGGCCATGTTCTAGGCCATGATGCTGTCCCACTGGAACGAGGCCCTCCGGCTCTTCGCCACTAGCGGCACTTCCCTCCTGTCTTCACCCAAAGCCCCACACCAGGAGGCTGAAGCAGACCCCAAGTCGGAATTTCTCCCCTCCCCCTCCGACCCACACCAAAAGACCCCAAAGGGGAAGACTCTCCGCAGCAACACAAATATTAATTGCATGTATCCGGTTCAGGGCCATAGTTTGAGGACCCCTGATTTAGTGCACTATAAAAAAAAATGCAAATAATTTTTCTGCGGACCATCAAAATTTTCTTGCAGACCACCAATGGTCCACGGACCACCAGTTGGTGACTGCTGATCTAAGGAGGCTTTTGGTGGAGGGACCGTTTCCGTTTGTACAAGGTGGCTGTGATGATCTGGGGGCAAGGCACAGAGGCAACACAGCCCGCTGACAGTTCAAAACGCCGTATGACCTAAAAATAACACGTCTGAAATATTGAATAACTAAATGATGAAGGGTGTATAAGTTGAACAAGCAAATAATGGAAGATTTCAATTTAACATAAATGTTTGTATTGTTATTAGAATTCTACAAGCTCGCCAAAATGTAATAAATACGATTAAATTTATTCATGTTTGTATTAATACCCCCCCAACCCTGCAAAAAAAAACACACCGTTTTCAAGGCAAAAAACAAGGAAGTCCATTTGACTTTTGGAAAAGCAGCTTCAGGATTGAGCTATCGAAGAGAAATCTACTTGGATGGAACATGGACGGCATTCCAACTATTCTGAGCTACTTAGAAAAAGAACGAAGCTCCCATCAGACACCTTAATGCTGAACTCAAGGAATAATTCCCTGGAAACTCAAACCTTTTTAAAAGAGTTGTGCTGTTAAAAAAGCCAACACAGTTCTGGGCTGCATAAAGAGAGGGATAGAATCAAGATCACGTGAAGTGTTAATACCACTTTATAATGCCTTGGTAAGGCCACACTTGGAATATTGCATCCAGTTTTGGTCGCCACGATGTAAAAAAGATGTTGAGACTCTAGAAAGAGTGCAGAGAAGAGCAACAAAGATGATTAGGGGACTGGAGGATAAAACATATGAAGAACGGTTGCAGGAACTGGGTATGTCTAGTTTAACAAAAAGAAGGACTAGGGGAGACATGATAGCAGTGTTCCAATATCTCAGGGGTTGCCACAAAGAAGAGGGAGTCGGGCTGTTCTCCAAAGCACCTGAGGGTAGAACAAGAAGCAATGGGTGGAAACTGATCAAGGAAAGAAGCAACTTAGAACTAAGGAGAAATTTCCTGACAGTTAGAACAATTAATAAGTGGAATGACTTGCCTGCAGAAGTTGTGACTGCTCCAACACTGGAAATTTTTAAGAAAATGTTGGATAACCATCTGACTGAGATGGTGTAGGGTTTCCTGCCTGGGCAGGGGGTTGGACTAGAAGGCCTCCAAGGTCCCTTCCAACTCTGTTGTTATGTTATGTTATGAGTTGCTTGCATTGGAGGAGAAGAAAAAAAAGACAAGCAACTAACATCTCATCAATATCCCATCTCCGGGCCTCGCTTTCCCGCCTCGCTTTTCCCTTTCCCATTCGCAGGCCGTCAACTTTTCATCCCGCGAGTCCAGAACGGGGACGAGCGTTCATTATTCTGAGACGATAAATCAATCCCATTAAGCTGGAACATTTTCCAAGTCATGACATCACATTAAATTGGCAATTAAAGAAGCCAACATGACATTTTCAAGATCGCTTGCTCTCCATCCGCAAACAGCCCTTCGAAACCGATTTGGTTTACCTCCGTAATTTAAAAATAAAAAAATTAAAAAAATGGAATGGACACCACAGGACAACCCATAATAACAAAAACAAGGTGCTTTATGGAGCACTTAATTACGCTGATGAGGTCTTTCAAAAAGCCACCGCTCACAACTTACCACGGTCATTAGAAGCTTATCAAACCACTGCAGTTTCAGCTCCGATTTTGGCCACATGTCCGGCCGTAAAGCTGTCTTCAGAAGGTTAACGCAGCGCCGAGAGAGCACTTCTCCCGGTGAGCCGGCGGTGTTTGAGTTGTCATTTACCTAGCAATTAAGCAGAATAATTACCCGGTGGCAAATATTTGTCATCATCATCTTTTAGAGCTCATTAATATTTTAAGGCCATTAACCCCTCCTGCCTAGGCAGGAATGACATTTTGCTTCTCCAAACAGACCTGGAGATGACTGATTAAAGGATAAATGACTGTTCAATCCTTCCGGTAAATTTCTTCTGGATGGAGAAACGGGGTTTAAAGACCTCCACCCCCACCCTCAATCTAAAATGTCCATTAAGGCAGAGGTGGGAAAAAGCAACGGATTAGCTAACTAATCAAGGAGAGAAGCAACCTGGAATTAAGGAGACACTTCTTGTGGCCCGGCGGCGGCCAGCAGACCTGGCAGCAGAGTCGGAGAGTGAGGAGGTTGAGGAGGAATATGGGCCAGTCCTGGGGGCTGGGGAAAGATCAGACGAGGACTCTGCATCGGAGGCAGAGAGGGAGATAGACAGCAGTGAGGCAGAGGAACAGCTGGAGCCTGTTCCCAGTGTGTACATGCGTAGAGCTGCCAAAAGTCAAGAACAACTCAGAAAGCAGGGTCGACTTGGGAGTAAAGCCACACCTTGGAGGTGATTGGCCCCTCCCATAGGAAAACAAAAGAAGAGCGAACCCGGGGGTAGGGGTGGGGCTTTTGCAGGAAACAATTCAGTGGTGGGATTCAAATAATTTAACAACCGGTTCTAATGGCCAGCTGGGTAGGCGTGGCTCGGTGGTCATGTGACCGTGTGGGTGTGGACAACTCAACGTCACTCACGGCGATGGGCGCTTCGCCTTAGCTGTTACAATGTAACAAGGGTTAACCAGAGAGGCTGTTTCTGTAAGCAGGGCAATAAAGATGAGGCTAGAAACACCACCAGAATGTTTCCTTCCTGCCTTCCTTACAGGATTAGCCCTGTAAAGTGGGGAAAAAAAGAAAATAGGCTTCCTGCCAACAACCGGTTCTCTGAACTGCTTAGAAAGTTAACAACCGGTTCTCCCGAATAGGTGCGAAATGGCTGAATCCCACCACTGAAACAATTCCTTCGTTCAGTCATTTCAAGAGTGGAAAGAAAGAAAACAGAAAGTTCTGTTCGTGACTCTAAGAGACTCTGTGCCAAGTTTTGCCTTGCACTGTGTTTGGAAACTAGTTATCTGGCAGTTTTCCAAGCGAGATAAGGTCTGTGTTGATAAATATTCCTCTGAGGCAGAGGTGAGGCAGAGGAACAGGAGAAGCCAGAAGGCAAGAGCAACTCAAGCAAAGAGGACGACTCGGGAGTAGGGCCAAGAGATGATTGGCCCCTCCCATAAGGCTTAAAGGACCAGCAACGGCGTTTGGGCTTTGCCGGAAAACAACTTTGGTAGCTTCGTCTTCTTGCATTTATTTTTGTATTGGTGTCTTCTGAACGTTTGCAAAGAAAGGCCTTTGGCAGTTTGCCTAATTGGACCAAGGTTTGCGATAGGACTGAGGAATTTGTGTTGGGAGGAATTTGCTTTAATTTAGTTGAACTATGCTGGGAATGAAGTAGTTCTCAGCTGTTCGAATAAAGTTTGTTTGTTTTTTCACAGACTGAGTTTCCTATTACCTACTTGGGCCTGGGTCACAACGTATGCTTTGCTTCAAAGGAGGCAAAGAAACCGACTTTTTGACACTAAGCTAGCCAAACTGTGTTCGCTTTCAGAGGAGCACCGTACCTGGCAGGCAATTCTAATCAGGAAATTGATCACTGTGTCAGTATGTTGCTTATCGATAGATTTGGAGAAAAGAGCATCCGCACCAGAAAGGGACTGGCTACGTCCGAACACCTGAGAACACAGAGGGCATGGAAAGGGTTAACCAGGTGTTACGACAGCCGATGAGCACAGGGAAACCGCGCAGCAAAAACTAGAATAAACCCACAATTCAAGGTGCTCTCAATATGTCAACAGGCACAATGACACCTTTAGTTCCTCTGCATTTCTTGGGTCCTTATTTTGAGGATTGCTGAGTTTTACAGTTGATTATTTCTCCCCCCCCCCTCCTTTTTTTAAAAATGTTCTTTAATCAACATTTTGATTTACTGGTGAAGGAACCAGGCTAGAAAGCAGGAGACGGTGAGTTCTAGTTCTCCCTTAGGAATGAAACCTGACTGGGTGACTTTAAGCCGATCATTAGGAGATGGTGAGTTCCAATCTTTTCTAAGGCATGAAAGATAGCTGGGTAACTTTAGGCCAATCACCAGGAGACGGTGAATTCTAGTCCCATCTTAGGCATGAAAGATAGCTGGGTGACTTTGGGACAATCACTAGGAGACGGTGAGTTCTAGTCTCGCCTTAGGCATGAAAGATAGCTGGGTGACTTTGGGACAATCACTAGGAGACGGTGAGTTCTAGTCTCGCCTTAGGCATGAAAGATAGCTGGGTGACTTTGGGACAATCACTAGGAGACGGTGAGTTCTAGTCTCGCCTTAGGCATGAAAGATAGCTGGGTGACTTTGGGACAATCACTAGGAGACGGTGAGTTCTAGTCTCGCCTTAGGCATGAAAGATAGCTGGGTGACTTTGGGACAATCACTAGGAGACGGTGAGTTCTAGTCTCGCCTTAGGCATGAAAGATAGCTGGGTGACTTTGGGACAATCACTAGGAGACGGTGAGTTCTAGTCTCACCTTAGGCATGAAAGATAGCTGGGTGACTTTGGGACAATCACTAGGAGACGGTGAGTTCTAGTCTCGCCTTAGGCATGAGAGCCGGCTGGGTGATTTGGGGCCAGTCCCTCTCACACAGCCCAACCCACCTCACAGGGTGATGGTTGTGTGGAAAATGGCAGGAGGAGGAAGCATAAAGTATATTTGCCACCTTGACTTTTATTCATAAAAATAATAAACGCGGGATTAAAAATAACGACCAGAAATAAAAGTGCTCTAGGCCAGGGGTCTCCAACCTTGGCCACTTTAAGCCTGGAGGACTTCAACTCCCAGAATTCCCCAGCCAGCAAAGCTGGCTGGGGCATTCTGGGAGTTGAAGTCCTCTAGGCTTAAAGTTGCCAAGGTTAGAGACCCCTGCTCTAGGCTCCTTTGGAAAGAAAAGCAGCACAAGCCACAAAGGGAGAAAAGAAACGAGGGACGGGAACCCCCCAAACCCCAAATCCTTACCGCACTGATTGTCCCGGTCGCCGTTCGGAACCGCTTCACTTCCTGACCAGAATCCACCGAGAGGCCTCTTTTCACCGCCGACGAGGCAGTGCTCACGCCCTCGCCACTGGCCCCTGGGTCCATGTCTGAATCCGGCTGTTGGGGGGCGGGGAAGAAAGGGAGAAAGCAGAGGCTCAGGAATTAGAAATTGCTCCCGTTCTGTTCTGAGCCACCTCCCCAAACACGACAAACCCTCTGAAGTTAATTCAAAGATTCCTTTATTAGGAATGCCGGCAGCCCCGGCAAACTGTTTCTCTCACACCGCAGGCTAACAAGTCTGTCCGGCACGGGGATGAATAGTTGTCTGCCACATCTATTCATCTCCGCCCCCTGGCCTTTTATCCCCAGAGCTAGGGTGGGGCTTCGTTAGCAGAAGTGATAGCTCTTGCGTCCCAAGAACCAGCCCATAGATTTCCACTGCTCTCCTCTCCTCTCCTCTGTACCCAGCTGTTCCTCCTCCTCCTCATCAGCCACTTCCAGACCTGGGGGCTGTTGAGTCTCCAACCGAGGACTGACAGATGGCTCAGGCTCCACCCCTCCCTCCCT
The DNA here is from genome assembly GCF_028640845.1 of Ahaetulla prasina. Lineage (NCBI taxonomy): Eukaryota > Metazoa > Chordata > Lepidosauria > Squamata > Colubridae > Ahaetulla > Ahaetulla prasina. Next base: position 18,411,932 of record NC_080552.1, on the reverse strand, counting down.
CCACCCCTCCCTCCCTTCCTCCCTCCCTCCCTATCTCTCTCTGCCAGCTCCATTCCCTCTTCCCCCTCGGAGCTCTCATATTGCCTTGATGCTGACCCTGACTCCCACACCTCCTCCTCCTCCTCTGATTCGGTTGCTGGTGGGGCCGGCAGCCGACAGGCCACAGCACATTCGTTCCTTCCCCCCCGATTCTCGCAGGCAGCTTCCCCCAAGGGGTGTTTACCTGCTGATCTTTGATCCGTTGTAATTCCCACTTGATGATCACTTCGGCCAGATCCACCGCCAGCTTCCTCTGCTCGATGGTCACGCTGGGAGTGAAGCCCAACCTCTGCATGGCGCTGACCATGTGCTGCACTAAGTGGTGCCTCACTGGGTAGTACACCTGCAAAGGTATGTCGCAGAACATATAATATACAAATGGATGAAGACTATTGCTTGACATAGTGTAAGCCACCCTGAGTCTTTGGAGAAGGGCGGGATATAAATGCAAATTAAAAAAAAAAACCAGGCTCAAGAAAATTCCTCAGAACCTGGCCCTTTCGGCTGAGAACGGCGCTAACGAAATCTATTTTAATACATATAGTATATATAATATGAGCCGGGGTGGCACAGTAGTTAGAATGCGGTACTGCAGGTTACTTCTGCTGATCACCGGCTGCCTGCAGTTTGACAGATCGAATCTCACCAGGCTCAAGGTGGGCTCAGCCTTCCATCCTTCTGGGGTGATAAAATAAGAACCCAGATTATTGGGGACAAGAGGCCGACTCTGTAAACCGCTTAGAGAGGGCTATAAAAGCACTGTGAAGCAGTATACAAGTCTGCTATAGCTAAGGAAGGCAGGCAGGCAGGTGCTAAGTGCTATTGCTATCATAAAGCCTATATAATTCAGTTCCTTCATCATTTATGGAAAGGAAAACAGAAAAGTAGGACTGGAAAAGATATCGTTAAGTAACTGCAATTTTTTTCCCTCTGGAAATCCTTTCATACTCCCACCCCATTCGGTGCAAAAGGTTGCAAACGACCAGCTGTGACCCTGAGGACAAAGATAAAACCTCCAAGCGGCCTCAGCGACTCTCTAAAAAGGATGCAAATGACCAGCTGCCTGCAAGGAATATAAATCCTTCCTTTCTTCCCCACCATCATCCAGTCTCCACACCCATTTGCACCACTCAGGTAGCCCTGAGGACAAAGATAAAACCTCCAAGTGGCCTGAACGACTTGCTAAAAAGAATGCAAATGACCAGCTGTCTGCAAGGAGTATAAATCCTTCCATTCTTCAGAGCTGAAAAAGCTTCTTGGATGAGAAGCGAAGCATCTTCAAAGAAAAACGTCCAGTTGCCTCTTGAACAAAAGCAACTTTGGGACAACCATGACCTGGATGACTGAGAATCTCCACAGACACCTAGCAAACATGACCACCATGGCTTGTGGTCATTACGTTAGTTACCAGGTTTGGTTTTCAATCTGCAACATATCCGGGCAGTTAAAGAGTAACATAGCGGTCCCTGCTTTGCATCACAGGCGGAGTTCGTACCTTGAAATGCTGGACTATCAGGTGTAAGATATGGACCAGTTGAGGCACAGTGTGGCCTTCTTCCACGATGATCTTCCTGGTCCAGTGAGTCAACATCTGGTGGCCGTCCTCCATTCGAGCAGGTACCGCAGGGGTCAAGATAGCCATGGCTTGTCTGACAATGATCCGAGCCTCCATTGCATGAGCTTTCAAGAGACTGTGGAACACCTGAACGGAAGGATAGAAGAAAGATGATTAGGGGGTTTGGAGGCGTAAAACATCTGAAGAAGGGTTGCAGGAACTGGACATGGTTAGTCTAGTGAACAGAAGGACCAGGGAAGACATGATAGCAGTCTTCCAATATTTGAAGGCCTGTCTCAAACAGTAACAAAGATGATTAGGGGACTGGAGGCTAAAACATATGAAGAACGGTTGCAGGAACTACAAAGAGTGCCAGCTCTTCAGCTTTGAAACGGAGAGGAGCACCGCCCCCTAGAGTTGGGAACGACTATTTATTTGTTTATTTATTTATTTTGTCAAACACAATAATATATATAAGCATGAAGTAACCACACAAATTGAATACAACCAAAGGGAACATTAGGACAGGAACGGTAGGCACGCTGGTGCTCTTATGCACGCCCCTTACAGACCTCTTAGGAATGGGGTGAGGTCAACAGTAGACAGTCTTTGGTTAAAGCTTTGGGGATTTTGGGAAGAGACCACATAGTCAAGTAGTGCATTCCAGGCATTAACAACTCTGTTAATGAAGTTATATTTTCTGCAATCAAGATTGGAGCGGTTCACTTTAAGTTTAAATCTACTGTGTGCTCGTGTATTGTTATGGTTGAGACTAGCACCTATGTGCGAGGGAAATCTTTTTATCTTTACCTTTAAAGGTATAGAGTCTTATGGTACAACTATGAAAATAATGGTTATAACTATGACACGCAACATTATGTATTTAAAAGAGACTATACTGTAGGACTACGAGAATAACGGTTATACTCAGGGTGCATAATACTATTTGTACTTAAAAAGGACCTGATACAGCCATTACACTGGAGTTGCAAAACTGGAAATGTGATGTGTAATAAAGGAAAATGTATATTTTTTTAAAAAACGAATTTAAAAAGCAGGACTGGATAACCCCAGAATTACCACGACGGCGGAAGGCTGCTTCCAAAGAGCGGCGCCCCGCACGTACCTGCAAGACAATCTTTTTATGAATGGCGAATTTGGCAATGATGTGAGCCAGGAGCAGGTGCCCGCTGTATTTGCAGGCTGGGTCCACGCAGGCTTTGGAGAGCAAGCAGGGCCAAGCGAAGGTCATCAGGCGGCGCAGTTTGCTGTTGCGGTTCTTGTTGTTGTCGTGGATGTGGTGCGGGGCGTGTTCGACCAGCAAGGTGGCGAACTGCAGGAGGTAAATCCGGAGCGAATCCAGCATGTCGGCTTGCTTTTCAGGATCCAGAACCTGAATCGCCCAAAAGGGAAGAGAGAGAAATATCCACAAGCGCATATATACAGGCAGTCCTTGAACTTACGACCACAACTGGAACCCAAAATTGGTTAAGCGGGTTTCGCCCCCATTTTGCGACCTTTCTGGGTGCGGTTGTTAAGTGAATCGCTGCCGTTGGTTAAGTTAGTGAACCAACCCGGTTGTTAAAGTGAACCTGGGTTCCCCATGGGCAGAGAGACAGACATCGACATACAGACAAGAGAGACAGGGACAGAGATTAAATATAGATGGACGGACAGACAGAGATTAGACATAGATAGATGGATGTGTGGATGGACGGACGAACAAGGCAGACAGACAGAGATTATAGATGGATGGAGAGATGGAGAGAGAGAGACAGAAAGACAGACAGATGATGGATGGAGAGAGAGAGAGAGAGAGAGAGATGATAGGTTGATGGAGGGAGAGAGATGATGATGAATGGACAGATAGATGGTAGAAAAATGATGATAGAGACAGATAGATAGTGGATTGATAGGTGGATGGATGGATGGACATATAGCTGGTAGAAAAAGATAGATAGATAGACAGACAGACAGACAGACAGACAGATAATGGATGAATGGATGGATGGATGGATGGATAGATAGATAGATAGATAGATAGATAGATAGATAGATAGATAGATGGATGGATGGATGGATGGATAGATGGACAGACAGACAGACAGAACAGACAGACACAGACAGATGGTAGAAAAATTTGGATTGGATTGGATTGGATGATTAGACAGACAGACCAAACTACCTTTGTTATGAAGACGCTGGTGATGCTCTCAGGATTATCTCCTTCGGGATTGGGGGGTCCCAGAAGCTGCTCCCCTTCCCCTTTTTCAAAGCTGTACAGGAAAGCCGGATTCAGAATGTACTGCAGAACCTATCCGCCAAGGGAAAGGGAAAAGAAAACAATGATTAAAAAAAAAACACCTGCCCAGGTGTAATTCAGAAGGGAGTCAATGACCTACAATATTAGGAAGACAAAGCCTAAATAGATCTCAAAAGGACACGAAGATCCGTCGTGAAATTCAATGTCGCTTGCAGAAAAGTTGCAGGCAAGCAAGCACAGGCATCTGTTCTGGTCCGCCAGCAGCCTGCGGAGCTGGCAGCGGAGTTGGACAGTGAGGAGGCTGGGGAGGACAATGGGCCAGCCCTGGAGTCTGGGGAAGGCCCAGACGAGGGCTCTGCGTTGGAGGCAGAGGTGGGGCCAGGGCCATCGGGGAATGATGTGTGGACTCCAGAGCCTCCAGAGGCAGACAGCAGAGAGGCAGAGGAACAGGAGGAGGCTGTTCCTAATGCATGCATGAGAAGAGCTGCCAGAAGGCAAGAGAAGCTGAAGCAGAAAGGACGACTCGGGAGTAAGGCCAGGAGATGATTGGCCCCTCCCATAAGGCTTAAAAGAGCAACAACGAGCCGTCGGGTTCTTTGTGGAAAAGTAACATTGATTCCATTGCTTCTTGTCAGCATCTCTTGAACTTTGTGGGGGTTTTGCCAAGAAATACCTTTGGCAGGTTGCCAAAGACATCCAAGGTTGGTGATAAGGTCAACGGACTGATTATTAAGAATTTTGTTTTAGACGAAGCTGAGAATAAATTAAATTCTCAGCTGTTTTAATAAAATAAGTTTATTCAGGACTGAATTACGTTTAGTAATCACTACTTGGGCCTAAGGTCACAACAGTACCCGTATTCACGAAGAGGCACATTTGAAAAGGAGTCGGATCAATTCCTGACTTTTTAATTATTGTTTCTCTTCCATGGGCATAGAATTCTGCAGGAAGGGGACCGGCCAATGACAGCTAGTCCTCAACTTACGACCATCATCGTACCTCAAATTTTGGTTACCGAGTGAGGCATTTGCAAAGTGAATTCTGCCCCATGTTTTAGGGCTTTCTTGCTACCGTTGTTAAGTGAATCACGGCAGGTGTTACGTTAGTAACAGGGTACTCTGTCTTCGCCATTGGCTTTGCTGGTCAAATAGGGGATCACATGACCCCGGGAGTCAGTTGCCGAGTGTCTGAATTTTGGTCAGGGGGATGCAACGGTCCCAAGGGTGACAAACGGGTTCCAATGCCGTTGTAACTTCGAATGGTCACTAAACAAACCGCTGCAAGTAGAGGACTACCTGTAAAAAACACGTAAAGGCAGGAACTCCTCGTTGCTCGAGAGACAAGGAAGGCCAAGTTGCCTTTTGCTTACCTTGGCTTTCAGCTCATCGCCAAAACCGAGGTCGCTGAAGTCGACAAAGCGGAAAAACAGCGCCCTCTTTTGGGCAATGGTGTAACTTTTGGGGATGTCTTCCTCCATGTACTCTTTCAGGAAGGTCAGGTTGCAGAGGAAGCGGCCGGTGAAGGCCCGGAGGAGCTGGAAGAGCAGCTCAATGTCGTTGTAATTTCTCCTGAGGGGATGGGAGAAGGAAAGGCAGAGGTGAAAACACGGGGGGTGTCCAAGGGGCCCCTCTCGTGTGGGAAAAGGGCCCGACTCGTTCCTGAAGGGAAAAGAGGAGCTGGGGAAAAAGGGAGGGAGAAGGAAGGAAGGAAGGAAGGAAGGAAGGAAGGAAGGAAGGAAGGAAGGAAGGAAGGAAGGAAGGATGGATGGAAGGAAGGAAGGAAGGAAGGAAGGAAGGAAGGAAGGAAGGAAGGAAGGAAGGAAGGGAAGGGAAGGAAGGAAAGGAGGGAGGAAGGAAGGAGGAGGAGGGAGGAAGGAAGAAAGAAATGAAGGGAAGGAGGGAGAGTGGGGGAGGCGGGAGAAGGAAGAGAGGGAAGGGAGAGGAGAGGAGAGAGGAGAGGAGGAGAGGAGAGGAGAGGAGAGGAGAGGAGGAGGAGAGGAGGAGAGGAGAGGAGAAGGAAGGAAGGAAGGAAGGAAGGAAAGGAAAGGAAAGGAACGGAAAGGAAAGGAAGGAAAGGAAAGGAAAGGAAAGGAAAGGAAAGGAAAGGAAAGGAAAGGAAAGGAAAGGGAGACGGGAAAAGGAGACAGGAGGGGAGGGTAGGAAAGAAAAGAGGAAGGAGGGAAGAAAGGAAAGAAAGAAGAAAAGTTAAGGGAAGAGAAGGGAAGGGGAAGGGAAGATTTCTAGCCAAAAGAGGCTAGACATTAAATTGTCTATTTCTTCATTAACTGGTTTGATTTTGCAGCCCTTTTTCTTCCAGTGCCCAAAATAATATCCATTAGAATCCACCCCACCCCTATTTTTTTTTTTTATTCTGTCTCCCTCCCCCTCCCCATAAGATCACCTGGGCTGAGATACCCTTCCCTCCGGAGCTTCATCCCGTTCCCCTTTTGAGTTCCCTGCGAGAGGGAGAGAGCGACCTGCCCTCCTGACGCTTGATCTATCACCAGAGATAAGCCAGGCGCTCCACTGAATCACACACACCCCCCACAAAAGACGCACTTGCAGTAATTCAATAAGCAGTAGGCCAGAAGCTTCGGCTCCTTCCAGTTGGTGGCCGCCATGTTCTCCTTGCGGTGCCTCTCTTGGAAAGTGTCGCTGACCCAAACTCGCCTCAGTTGGCTCACCAAGGAATGCTGGTTGGCCAGCCAGCATTCATCATTCTTCACGATGATACTGATGATCTGTTGAAGAAAGGGGGGGGGGAAACGTGGGAAGGTAAATTGCATCAGTTAATGTCCATTTAATGTTCTCTAAGTGGTGGCTTACAGCCTCTTGAGCCCCTAACTGACCTTGGAAGGATGGAAGGTCTGAGGCAATAGTGATAGCGCTTAATTTATATGCCGCTTTTTACAGCCCTCTCTAAGCGGTTTACAGAGTCGGCCTATGGCCCTCAACGATCTGGGTCCTCGGAAGGATCGATGGCCGAGTCAACCTTTTTCTTATTTTTTTTTTTTTATTATTCTGTCTCCTCCTCCCATAAGATCACCTGGGCTGAGATACCTTCCTCCGGAGCTTCATCCCGTTCCCCTTTTGAGTTCCCTGCGAGAGGGAGAGAGCAACCTGCCCTCCTGACGCTTGATCTATCACCAGAGATAAGCCAGGCGCTCCACTGAATCACACCCCCCCCCCCCACAAAAGACGCACTTGCAGTAATTCAATAAGCAGTAGGCCAGAAGCTTCGGCTCCTTCCAGTTGGTGGCCGCCATGTTCTCCTTGCGGTGCCTCTCTTGGAAAGTGCCGCAGACCCAAACCCGCCCCAGTTGGCCCACCAAGGAATGCGGGTTGGCCACCCAGCATCCACCATTCTCCACGATGATACTGATGATCTGTTGAAGAAAGGGGGGGGGGAAACGTGGGAAGGTAAATTGCATCAGTTAATGTCCATTTAATGTTCTCTAAGGGGTGGTTTACAGCCTCTTGAGCCCCTAACTGACCTTGGAAGGATGGAAGGTCTGAGGCAATAGTGATAGCGCTTAATTTATATGCCGCTTTTACAGCCCTCTAAGCGGTTTACAGAGTCGGCCTATGGCCCTCAACGATCTGGGTCCTCGGAAGGATCGATGGCCGAGTCAACCTTTTTCTTATTTTTTTTTTTTTATTCTGTCTCCTCCTCCCATAAGATCACCTGGGCTGAGATACCTTCCTCCGGAGCTTCATCCGTTCCCCTTTTGAGTTCCCTGCGAGAGGGAGAGAGCGACCTGCCCTCCTGACGCTTGATCTATCACCAGAGATAAGCCAGGCGCTCCACTGAATCACACACACCCCCCACAAAAGACGCACTTGCAGTAATTCAATAAGCAGTAGGCCAGAAGCTTCGGCTCCTTCCAGTTGGTGGCCGCCATGTTCTCCTTGCGGTGCCTCTCTTGGAAAGTGTCGCTGACCCAAACTCGCCTCAGTTGGCTCACCAAGGAATGCTGGTTGGCCAGCCAGCATTCATCATTCTTCACGATGATACTGATGATCTGTTGAAGAAAGGGGGGGGGGAAACGTGGGAAGGTAAATTGCATCAGTTAATGTCCATTTAATGTTCTCTAAGGGGTGGTTTACAGCCTCTTGAGCCCCTAACTGACCTTGGAAGGATGGAAGGTCTGAGGCAATAGTGATAGCGCTTAATTTATATGCCGCTTTTTACAGCCCTCTCTAAGCGGTTTACAGAGTCGGCCTATGGCCCTCAACGATCTGGGTCCTCGGAAGGATCGATGGCCGAGTCAACCTTTTTCTTATTTTTTTTTTCAGAAGTTTTTTTTTTTTTATTGAAAGAGTTTTAAAAAAACAAAAACATTTTTCCCCCTTTTTTCCCCCTCCCTCCCAAAAAAAAACAAAACACCCCCTCCTCCCCACCCCGGCTTCCCGGGTCAATCACAAGGTAAAGTTATACATAAACCAAACATAGAATAAAATTTTCCTTCCAATCCAAATAACCACATCCAAAGCTTTTCATCTCCCAACCCCTCCCATTACATAAAATAACTTTCTAATTATTCAAAGGCAATCTGATATTTCTTAATCTGATATCTGTTTTGTAGATAATCAATCCATTTTTCCATTCAATTAAATATCTTTCCTGCGTATTGTCTTTTAAAACGCTGAGATTTTAGCCATCTCAGCCAAATTAATAACTTTCAATATCCATTCTTCTATTGTAGGTATCTCTTCTTTCTTCCAGTATTGTCCAATCAATAGTCTTGCTGCTGTTATTAAGTTCAAAATCAATTTAGTCTCAATCCCTGTACAATCCGTTATAATTCCCAAAAGGAAAAATTGTGGCAGGAACTTTATCTTCTTCTTCAGTACATTTTGAATAATCCACCAAATTCTTATCCAAAAGACCTTAATTTTCTTGCAAGTCCACCAAATATGAAAATATGTAGCATCATCACAATCACATCTCCAACATTTCGCTTGGATATTAGGATACATACATGATAATTTTTTGGGATCTAAGTGCCATCTATAAAACATCTTATAAAAATTTTCCCTTAAATTCTGTGCTTGTGTAAACTTAAAAAACTTAAAATTGATGGCCGAGTCAACCTTGAGCCGGTCAGGATCGAACTCCTGGCAGTGGGCAGAGTCAGCTTGAAATTCTGCATTCTAACCATTGTGCCACCAACAGCTTGCTTCTTTCCATCCTTCCTTCCTTCTTTCCTCCCTTCCTTCCTTCCTCCCTTCCTTTCTTTTCTTCCTTCACAAACAATAGCAGTACTTTACAGCCCACTCTAAGCAGATTATAGAGTCAGCCTATTGACCCCAACAATCTGGCTCCTCATTTTACCAAGAAGGATGGAAGGATGAGTCGACCTTGAGCTGGTCAGGATCGAACTCCTGGCAGTGGGCAGAGTAAGCTTGAAATTGTGCATTCTAGCCATTGTGCCACCACTCCTTCCTTCCTTCCTTCCTTCCTTCCTTTACAGCCCTCTCTAAGCAGATTATAGAGTCAGCCCTTTGACAAGTGGTGGATTTATGCCAGTTCGCCCCAGTTCGGGTGAACCAGTAGTGGCGGCGGCGGGAAGCTCCGCCCACCTGCCCAGACGTCATCAAAAACACTCTGCACATGTGCAGAAGTGCTGAGCGCTCGCAAAGCAAGCATGCGTGCCACCGATAGCAAACCAGAAGCACCGGGATTTGAATCCCACTACTGCTATTGCCCGCAACAATCTGTGTCCTCATTTTACCCACCTCAGAAGGATGGAAGGCTGAGCGAACTCCTGCCAGTGGGCAGTGAATTAGGCTGCAATACTGCAGTCTAACCACTTCGCCACCAGAGCTCTCTTAAATCCAGCTGGGTACCTTTCATTTAGCATCAGGTGTTGAAAAGCAATAACCGTACCTTAATGGCTTGAAACTGGAGATCGAGCCGCATGGTGCTGGTACTGGGGGAACCGGGCCGAACCGCTGTCTGGGTCCCGCCAGGTAAGAGCAAGGTGATGAAACGGTTGGGATTTGCCGCCAGGACGTCCCGCAAAGGCTTGGCGTCTTTGTGTTTTAAAAAACTCTGGGGTGGGGTTGTTGTTGTTTTTGGAAAGTGGAGAAGAAGAAGAAGAAGAAGAAAAGAAAAACTGCTTGGTGAGGATGGCCATCTAACGTTTACGAAAAAGGCCCAAGGCCTCCAGGCTAAACTGCAGCTTGCCAGGGTTCACGGCCAGCCAGTTCTTACCATGAACATCCTGCTCCACTGTGGGTCATTCAAGGTCGCTTCCATCATGAAGAGCTCCACCGTCTGAGATGGATGGCGGGTCAGGAACTTTATCAACGGTTCTCGGAAGGGGCTGCCAGCCTGCAAAGTAGGTTACAAAGGGAAGAGGGCCAGTTAACTCGTGAGCATGCAGAAAGCAAGGTCGGCTGGTTTTTAAGAGGGAGGGAGGGAGGGAGGGAGGGAGGGAGGAAAAAGGACAGAGAAAAGAAAGGAGGACAGAGGGGAGGGAGGGAGGAAAGGAAGGAAGGAGGATAGAAAAAAAGGAGGGAGGAAGGGAGAAGAAAGGATAGAGAGGAGGGAGGAAAAGAGGATAGAAAGAAGAAAGGATAGAGAGAAGGGAAGGAAGAAGAGAGATATAGAAAGAAGAAGAGGATAGAGAGAAGGGAGGGAGGGAGGAAAAGGATAGAAGAAAGGAGGATAGGGAGAAGGGAGGGAAGGAGAAAAAAAAAAAAGAGAAGAAAGAGGGTAGAAAAGGGAGGGAGGAAAAGAAGATAGAAAGAAGAAAGGATAGAGAGAAGGGAGGGGGAGGGAGGAAAAAGGATAAAAGGAGGATAGAGAGAAGGGAGGGAGGGAGGAAAAAGGATAGAGAAGAAAGGAGGATAGAGGGGAGGGAGGGAAGGAAGGAAGGAAGGAGGATAGAGACAAAGGAGGGAGGGAGAGAGGGAGGGTGGGTGGAAGAAGAAAGGATAGAGAGGAGGGAGGAAAAGAGGGTAGAAAAAAGAAAGGAGGATAGAGACAAGGGAGGGAGGAAAAAATAGAAGAAAGAGCAGTTTGGAAAACATTAAAAAAAATCAGGTTCTTTACCTCAATCAACATGGCTCGTTCCGTTTTCATTACCACTTCCAGCAAAGGTTTGACCAGCGTCTGAGGAGCAGCTGGGATCAGATGAAACAGGTTTATAATTGCGGAGCAGATCTTCATTTCCTGCAGATGAAAACAGAAATATCAGCTAGCTTCCAGCGGTTAGATACACAGTTTTTATATATGTATGTATGTATGTATGTATGTATGTATGTATGTATGTCGGTCGGTCTTTGGTTATTCGGGTTTTCTCCCGCGTAAAATTGGAAGTGTCTTGGCGACGTTTCGACGAAGTCTCATTCGTCATCTTCAGGCTTCAGCTTCGTGCTTCTGGGAGCAATGTGTGCTCGCGGCTGTTTCTTCCTTTTAACTGCTAGTGGGGGTTTGAACTGATTGGGTGGGAGCTTGGCTGTGCTCTGATTGGATGGGGGGTTTTTTGTGCTCTGATTGGCTGGGGGTGTGTCCTGTTTGGGTGGGGGCTTGGTTGTGCTCAGATTAGTCTGAGTTGCAGGGGGATTTGAGCTGGTGAGCTGCATACATACATAGATACACACACACACACATATATGTATATGTATATGTATATGTATATGTATATGTATATGTATATGTATATGTATATGTATATGTATATGTATATGTATGTACGTATGTATATATAAATATACGTATGGCCCTAACCGAAGCTACAGCCCTGTTTTCTACAGGGGATGATGGCTAGCAAGCCAGAGCAAAGAGTTAAACCATGGTTACTTACCCCCAGGCCGTTTAAGGAGCTGCACCGGTTTGGAGGGGGTGAGTGGGTTTGATCTAGGGTTATATTTGGGCAGTGAAATCTTTTCTCCTTTGTTTTTAATGGAATGACGGAAGCAGGGGTGGGCTTCAGATGCTTTAGCAATGGGTTCGGTGCTGGGTGGGTGTGGCCATGGTGGGTGTGGCCTAGTCGTCCTCCACAGGCTCCAGAGGCTTTCCTTGAGCCTCCGGGAGGGTGAAACCGGCTTCTCCCAGGCTCGGGAGGCCCTGAGTCGTCTGGAAAAAGGCCCACTTCTGGACTTCCGGAACCTCCAGTAGGCCCGTTTTTTGCCCTCCCAGACTCTCCACGCGGCCCCTGCCCTTACCTGGAATGATGAATGGGCCGCGTGGAGACTCCTGGGAGGGGAAGGGCGGGGTGGGAGGGGCAGGGTGGGACGTGGATGGCCAGCCAAGGGTGGCATTTGGGAGTTCGCCGAACCCCGCCGATCCTTGGCTAGAGGATTGCCCGAACTCTGCCGAACCCCCGGGAGCCCACCCCTGAGGAGGATGGGGAGGGAGAGGAGGAAGAGAGGGAGGGATGGAAAGTTATGAAACTCCAAAGTGGAATGTTTCTCTTCAAAAAAAGGCAAAATGCGCTCCAGGGCTGAAAATGGACAGGATCAGACCGTAAAATGGCTTTCTCTCTGGCTTTCAAGAGATTTTTCTCCAGGACTGCGGTTGAGCGATTCATGAGGACTAGCTGCTTTAAAAATCCAACGCGTGCCACAACGGCTGTGCCTCCTTTTTTTTTTACAAGATGGCTATTTTCTACTAGTTTTTTTTTTTTTAACACTGGATTGCTAAAAAAAAAAATGCCGTAAAAAAGAATCTGTATTAAATCTAGAAAGGTGACTGCATTTTCAGGGTTTGGAGTAGCTTCCAAAATGGGGACCTCCGTTATTTCTTTTCGGTTTGACATTAGCAACTCAAAACATTCAGAGATATATAAATACACACACACACACACACCAAAATCTCCTAGTGGAAAAAAATAAAGAACATGCTTAAAACTCCTTCACACGGCAAGTGTTACGTAAACAACTCTGTCACAGACGACAAAACAAGAGGACAAATCACAGCACTGCACTCCAAGGCACAATGCACTCTGCCCTGACGGGCAACAAAGACAACTAACAAAACACACCAAAGATAACAATGGAACCAAAAAGGTAGTAAAAGGAACAACAGGGAGAAGAAGAGGGAGGGGAGGGAGGGAAGGAAGGGAGGAATGAAGAAGGAAGAGGAGAAAGAAGAGGACGGAGGGAAGGAAAGGAAGGACAGGGGAGGGAGGGACGGAGGAAGGATGGAAGGGGAGAAGAAGGGGTGGGGAGGGAAGGAAGGAGGAATGAAGAAAGAAGAGAAGAAAGAAAGGAGGAGGAGGAGGGAGGAGGGAGGAAGGAAGGAAGGACAGAAGGAAGAGGGGAGGAGGAGGAAGGAAGGAAGGAAAGAAGGAGGAGGAGGAGGGAGAGAGGAGGAGAAAGGAGGAGGAAGAGGAATAGGGAGGAAGGAGGGAGGAAGGAAGAGGAGGAGGGAGGGAAGGAAGGAAGGAAGGAAGGACAGGAGGAAGGACAGAAGGAGGAGGAGGAGAGGGAGGGAGGGAGGGAGGGAGGGAAGGAAAATGAGGAGGAGGAAGGGAGGGAGGAAGACAAGGAGGAAGAAGAGGAAGAGGAATAGGGAGGGAAGGAGGGAGGGAGAAAGGAGGACGAGGAGGGAGAAGGAGGGGAAAGGAGGGAGGAAAGCAAAGGAGGAAGGAAGAGGAGAAGGAAGGAAAGTAAAGAAGGAAGACAGAAGGAGGAGGGGAGGGGAGGAAGGAAGGAAAAAAGGAAAAGAGGAGGAAGAGGAGGAGGAGAAAAAAGAAGATGACAAGGAAAGGGAGGAGAAAGATAGCAAGCAAGGAAGACACAGAGGAAGGTAAATGAAGGAGAAAGGTGAAGAGGAGGAGAAGGAAGTTGAGAAGGAGGAGAAAGAGGCAGAGGAGGAGGAGGAGGAGGAGGAGGAGGAGGAGGAGGAGGAAGGAGAGGAGGAATCATCACTTCCTTGTGCCTCTACCATCAATTCTCACCTCTACCCCTTCCACGGCAGGCTGAACCAAACAACAGAAGAAAGAAAAGAAAAGAAAAAACAAAAAAATTCACAGCATGAACAACAACAAAAAAGGGAACACAAATGCCAAAAAAAAAAGCAAAAAAACAAAACAAAAAAATGTGTATGTGCTGTTTGCTTTGGACTGCAAAAAAAAAAACAAATCAAAAAAAATCAACCAAGAAACCAAAAACTTGATTTTTTTTTTAATTTTTATTTAAAGTATAGGGATCATGTTCTCACCTCAAACTGACCGAATGGAGACAAGGAACATTTCCTGCCCTCTGCAATACTGTCCTAAGGATGGATGGGAAAAGCAACTTTTTTTCTTCTTTTTTGTTCTTGGAACACACACACACATGGAATACACAAAAGTTCCCCATAGTTCCAAAAAAATTTTTTTAAAAAAAAAGCAGACTGGGGTGGGCCTGGTTGGGGAGGGGGAGGGGGGAGATTAGAGCTGGACAAGATAGTAAAAAGCAGAATTCAGATTCTTGGAGGTGGCGACAGACAGAGTGGCGTGCAGAGGTCCCACAACTAGAAACTCCCCTTCTGATGGTTGAGAGAGAGAGAGAGAGAGAGAGAGAGAGAGAGAGAGAGAGATAAAATTAGAGAGGGGAGAGAGATGATAGATAGATAGATAGATAGATAGATAGATAGATAGATAGATAGATAGATAGATAGATAGATAGATAGATAAATAAAATTAGAGAGGGGAGAGAGATGATAGCTAGATAGCTAGATAGCTAGATAGCTAGATAGCTAGATAGCTAGATAGCTAGCTAGCTAGATAGATAGATAGATAGATAGATAGATGATAGATAGATAGATAGACAGACAGACAGATAAAATTAGAGAGGGGAGAGAGATAATAGATAGATAGATGATAGATAGATAGATAGATAGATAGATAGATAGATAGATAGATAGATAGATAGATAGATAGATAGATAGATAGATAGATAGATAAAATTAGAGAGGGGAGAGAGATGATAGATAGATAGATAGATAGATAGATAGATAGATAGATAGATAGATAGATAGATAGATAGATAGATAGATAGATAGATAGATAGATAAATAAAATTAGAGAGGGGAGAGAGATGATAGCTAGATAGCTAGATAGCTAGATAGCTAGATAGCTAGATAGCTAGATAGATAGATAGATAGATAGATAGATAGATAGATAGATAGATAGATAGATAGATGATAGATAGATAGATAGATAGACAGACAGACAGATAAAATTAGAGAGGGGAGAGAGATAATAGATAGATAGATGATAGATAGATAGATAGATAGATAGATAGATAGATAGATAGATAGATAGATAGATAGATAGATAAAATTAGAGAGGGGAGATAGATAGATAGATAGATAGATAGATAGATAGATAGATAGATAGATAGATAGATAGATAGATAGATAGATAGATAAACCCAGGTTCTTGAGATTAGACACCACCAGTCTGTTCATTCTTACATACACACAAACACAGCGTGGCCTTTTGGAGTGTTTTAAGAAAACTGTCTGAAGAAGGGAGAAAATGCAAGTGGAGAGATGGATTTCTGGCGAGAGGATGGGACACACGGGCTTTGGAGACCACCTGGATCAGGGGGCTCCAAATATGGAAAGTTTTAAGGCTTATGGACTTCAACTCCCAGAATTCCCCAGCCAACATTCCCCAGCAAAATCTACCCTACCCTATCCTAATCTATTCTATCTTATCTTCCTTCCTTCCTTCCTTCCTTTCCTTCCCTTCCTAATTTTTCCTTCCTTCCTTCCTTCCTTCCTTCCTTCCTTCCTTCCTTCCTTCCTTCCTTCCTTCCTCCCTCCAATTTTTCCTTTCCTTCCTTCCCTCTCTCCCTTTCTAATTTTTCCCTTCCTTCCTTCTCTTCCTCCAATTTTTCCTTCCTTCCCTTCTTCTAATTTTTCCTTTCCTTCCTTCCTTCCTTCTTCCCTCCTTCTAATTTTTCCTTTCCTTCCTTCCTTCCCTCCCTCCCTTTCTAATTTTTCCCTTCCTTCTTTCCCTTCCTCCAATTTTTCCTTCTTTCCTTCTTCCCTTCTTCTAATTTTTCCTTCCTTCCTTCCCTCCCTTCCTAATTTTTCCCTTCCTTCCTTCCAATTTTTTCTTCCTTCCTTCCCTCCCTTCCTTTCTAATTTTCCCTTCCTTCCTTCCTTCCTTCCCTCCCTCCCTTTCTAATTTTTCCTTTTCTTCCTTCCTTCCCTCCCTCTTTTTCTAATTTTTCCCTTCCTTCCTTCCCTTCCTCCAATTTTTCCTTCTTTCCTTCTTCCCTTCTTCTAATTTTTCCTTTCCTTCCTTCCTTCCCTCCCTTCCTAATTTTTCCCTTCCTTCCTTCCAATTTTTTCTTCCTTCCTTCCCTCCCTTCCTTTCTAATTTTCCCTTCCTTCCTTCCTTCCTTCCCTCCCTCCCTTTCTAATTTTTCCTTTTCTTCCTTCCTTCCCTCCCTCTTTTTCTAATTTTTCCCTTCCTTCCTTCCCTTCCTCCAATTTTTCCTTCCTTCCTGGTCATTGGTGCTCTGTAATGATCTCCAACGTCTCAGTGGAGATAACCCAGAACACCTCCCAAGGGTGAAGCTTGGGAAAAACTGAGCAAGCAATTCACTCAAGATGAAATTGCCAATCTTGTGGTCCAGCCACCCTTTCCACACCACAGGTATCTCACACACCGTTCACTCGGGGTGGAGTGGGGAGGGGAGGGCTTCCTTGCACTTCAGCTCATGCTTCAGCTCACTGCCTCTCAATGCTACAGAGGGGCTACGTGCCGATTATTGAAAAAAATAAAACCGCTTCCATCCTAGGGAAAAAAAACAAGTTCTTAAAAGTTTCGGAATCAAAACATGGCGGTTAAACACGACGTTTCTCCTTTCTACGACGTAAGCGTCTCTCTCTCTCTCTTCGCGCTCAAAGCCCCCGAAAAAGAACCTGCTACTTACGTTTCCATCGCTCCTCTGTCCGCCTTTATGGGTAAGGACGACCACCTCCATCCATTTACGCAGGTGTTGCTAACAAAAAGGATTAAAGAGACCCGTCAGATCCTGTAGATCCTGATGAGAAAAATCACTCTGCGTGGATCTCCACGTGCCAACGTTTTCCCCCCCACTTCCTCATGTTTCCCTGCAAACACAGGATTCACTTTTTCTCTTATTCCCCTGAGGGTTGAGCACTTTCATAAATTCATTATGTCAGAGTATGAATATTCATAGACTGGAATAGGTCAGCCAATGGGGCCTGTTTGGTAACTGAAACAAAGTATTTGTTGTATTGAGACATAAGAGACAGTTTGGAGCCTGGGCGTGGCTTAACTGTTCTGTTGTTCTTCTCTGTCATGAAAAGAAGGACCAGGGGAGACATGATAGCATCTTCCAAGATCTCAGGGGCTCCCACAAAGAAGAGGGAGTCAAGCTCTTCTCCAAAGTACCCGAAGGCTGGACAAGAAGCGATGGGTGGAAACTAATCAAGGAGAGAAGCAACCTAGAACTAAGGAGAAATTTCCTGACAGTGAGAACAATTTATCAGTGGAACAACTGGCCTGCAGAAGTTGTGAATGCTCCAACACTGGAAGCTTTTAAGATGTTGGATAACAATTTTGTCTGAAGTGGTGTAGGGTTTCCTGCCTAAGCAGGGGGTTGGACTAGAAGACCTCCAAGGTCCCTTCCAACTCTGCTATTCTATTATTCTGAATCTCCATAGGCATTTAAGAATACGGTCGAGCTCCTCCCCCGTAACTTCTGCCTTCCTTCCAGAGTCTTACCATCATCTGGTCGCAAAATTTGTCGTTAAACGAGTTGGGGAAGAGCCTCGTCACCGATGTCAGCCTGTTGACCACGTTGAGGGTTAGGCTCCGATAGTCGCCCAGCATCATGAGCAACGGTCTCATGTGGGTGTGGATCTGGTCCACTTCGATGGTTGCGCCTTCCAAAAACTGTGAGGGGCCGAAAACAGGCAAGGATCGGAGAACGCCGAGAGAATGAAAATCAAATGCTCCCATGATGCTACTATAACCGCGATCATAATAGGGCCACATCCTTCCTGGTTATTATCACTGGGCCGACATAGCCTGTGACCTACGATATAGGTCAGGGGTCGGCAACCGGTGGCTCTGGAGCCGCATGTGGCTCTGGAGCTGCATGTGGCTCTTTCATCCCTCTGCTGCGGCTCCCTGTCATCGGTCGGCTCCACAATTGGTAGGGTTTTCGGTTAGGACAGGTAGAGGAGAAAGGACGCCGTGCTAGGAGGAGACTCTATGGTGAGGGAACCAGACTTCCGGTCGGCAGAGGAAAAAGGATGCCGTGCTAGGAGACGACTCTATGGTGGGGGAACTGGACTTCCGGTTGTCTCCAGAATTGAACGGGGGTCTTTCCCGGGAGGGGGGGCGGGGCTTCCGGTTAGGACCTTTGTGGCTCTTTTGAGCGTTTAAGGTTGTTGACCCCTGATATAGGTCGTACTCAAGTTACGACCACCATGGAGCCATTTGCAGCATGCCACAGGCCCGTGACCACATTTTACGGCGGTTTTTCCCCAAAACCAGCACTTCCGGTTTGGGCAAAACCGTGCCCCTAATGAATTGTGGGCCACGCTTCTTGACCGCCACTGCTTGTTTTACAACTATCAGGTTTGCTTTAACGACTGCTGCCAAAAAAAGGTCATAAAATCTGGATCGGTCACACACCCACACCCAATCCTTTTTACGATCATCACAACTTAATGAGTGTAACGGGCAAGGCAGCATGACGGTCGTAACCCGAGGACTACTTGGTTCAGGTAGTCCTCGACTTAACAACCGCAATTGAGCCCAACATTTCTGTCGTTCAGGGAGACCTTTGCGAAGTGAGGTTTGCCCCGTTTTACAAACTTCCTTGCTGCCGTTAAGCGAATCATCGCAATGGTGAAGTTAGCAACACGGTTGTTAAGTGAATCGGGCTTCCCCTTTTGACTTAGCTTGTCAGAAGGTTGCAAAAGGGGATCACGTGACCTCGGAACACAGCGACGGTCGTAAGTATGAACCCGCTGCTAAGTAAGTATCTGAATTTTGATTACGCGATCGTGGGGATGCTGCAACGGTCGTAACTGTGAAAACCAGTCGTAAGTCCCTTTTTTCAGTGCCGTTGTAACTTCGGACGGTCACTAAATGAATTGTTGTAAGTTGAGGACTGCCTATACGTAGCTTGGTTTATTTCACCAGCCTAACCCAGTGATACTCAATCTCAGCAATTTTAAGCAAGGTGGATTTCAACTGGGACACAATGACACAAGATGCTGTGTTGGTCAGATGGAGCGGACAGCCCAGGTTCGAGACCTAAGCTCTGTGCAAGAGCGAGCTCCCGTTCCTTGCTCCAGCTCCTGCCCATCTAGCAGTTTGGATCGTCTGGATTACTGCAATGCTCTCTACATGGGGCTCCCCTTGAAGAGCACCTGGAGGCTCCAGTTAGTCCAGAATGCGGCTGCGCGGGTGATAGAGGGAGCCCCTCATGGCTCCCATGTGACACCTCTCCTGCGCAGACTGCACTGGCTACCTGTGGCCTTTCGGGTGCGCTTCAAGATTTTGGTAACTATCTTCAAAGCGCTCCATGGCATAGGGCCGGGCTATCTACGGGACCGTCTGCTGCCACCGATTGCCTCCCACCGACCCGTGCGCTCTCACAGGGAGGGACTCCTTAGGGTGCCGTCAGCCAGGCAGTGCCGACTGGCGACGCCCAGAGGGAGAGCCTTTTCTGTGGGGGCTCCCACCCTCTGGAACGAACTTCCCCCAGGTCTTCGTCAACTTTCCGACCTTCGAACCTTTCGCCGCGAGCTTAAGACACATCTATTTATTTGCGCAGGACTGGACTAGAATTTTAAATTTTAATTTGGTTTTAATGGGGTTTTATTATTTTTATTGCAATTTTTAACATTCGGCCTTATTTAATAAGTTTTTTAAATTGGTGTTTTATTCTGTATTTATATGTATGTTTTTATTAGGCTGTAAACTGCCCTGAGTCCCCTGGGAGATAGAGCGGTATATAAATGTGATTAAAAATAAAAATAAAAAAAAGTTTGAAAGCATGAAAATGCGAGTAGATCAATCGGTACCACTTCGGTGGGAAGGTAAATAGCGTTCCATGTGCCTTTGGCGTGTAGCCATGCTGGCCGCATGACCACGGAAATTGTCTTCGGACAATACTGGCTCCCTCGGCCAAGAAACGGAGGTAAGACCTCACCCTAGAGTCAAACACAACTGGACAGGGACTTCTTCTCCCAGAATTTCAGGCTATTGGATTATGGAAGTCTACACAGCTTTATCAGCTGGGGAATTCTGGGAGTTGAAGGTGGTAAATGTGGCCTGGAGAAAACCACTTTCACCAAGATCTCAAGAAAGACTCCACTGCCACCTGCTTTCTCACAGCTCCCGGTCTCGAGAAAAGAGGGGGGTGGGGGAAGGAAAGGAGACCAAGAGGAAAGAGCTTTATTTCCACCCCCCTTCACAAACCTTCCTCATGCAGGCCTCGCCAGCTTCCTGAAGCTCATTGTTGGTCGAATTGAGGGCCTTGAAGAGAGCGCCGATGATCTTCTCTCGAGACTGGGGCAAGTAGTTGCAAGCAGCCAAGGCATCTGCATGACATCGAACAAAGCGAGACTAGATGACCTCCAAGGTCCCTTCCAACTCTGTTACTGTTAAAGTTCCCCTTTCGAAGCAGGAATGCAAAACACAGGACCCAAAGATTCAAGGGTCCCCCCCTTTTTTTTTTTAATTTCATTACTATGCATTGATGATGTTACCTAGTTTGGTAATGAAACGTCCGCAAGAAAACAACCGAGCTGTTTTGACCCAGCTCCCCAAACACGACAAACCCTCTGCAGTTGAAGCAATGCTTCCTTTATTAAGGAGCGCCAGCAGCCCCGGCAACAAGTTTCTCTCTCACCTCAGGCTAACAAGTCTGTCCGGCAGGGAGATGAATAGTTATCTGCCACATCTATTCATCTCTGCCCCCTGCCTTTTATCCCCAGACTGGGTGGGGCTTCACTAGCAGCAGTGGCTCTTCCGTCCCAAGGACCAGCCCATAGATTTCCACTGTTCTCCTCTCCTCTGCCTTCTGCACATCCATGAGTCAGGCACTGGACCCAGATGTTCCTCCTCCTTCTCATCACCCACCTCCAGACCTGGGGGCTGTTGACTCTCCACCTGAGGGCTGACGAACAGCCCAGGCTCCGTCTTTCTCTCTCTCTCTTTCTCTCTCTCTCTCTCTCTGCCAGCTCCATTCCCACGTCCCCCTCGGAGCTCTCAGGTTGCCTTGATGCTGATCCTGACTCCCACGCCTCCTCCTCCTCCTCTGATTCGGCTGCTGGAAGGACCGGCGGCCGACATGCCACAACACAAGTTCAGAGAGCACCAAGGATCCCTCACTGCTAGTACTTTTGGCCAAGAATCCTGGAAATCGTATGTCAAAATCAGGGTGAGCCGCTGAGCCAATAAATACCAATTTCTTTTCAACACAGCTGTGTGTTGAACAGCTTGGAACCGGCTCCATGTATGCGGAAAACCTCTCCTAGCTAGCTTCAAAGCTGGATCGACTTACTCAGAGCTGCGATTCGAAGGGGCACCAAAGAAGGCAGGCTCTTGTAACACGGCAATTTCATCAAGGCACAGTCTTCAGCCTCACACAGATTCAGCAGCTGGAAGTTCAAAGAGAAGAAAAGTCGGTTTTGGACACCACCCGGTTGACTTTCAGACCAAAGAGAGAAACTGTAGACATGCCATTGTGAGCTCCAAAATTCACCAACTTAGTAAGACATTTTTTGAAGCTTTTTGGTACAAGGTTTCTTCTCTATGGTGTTTCCTGTTTGGGAAACTCCTTTCATCAATGATCGCTGTTTTAGGGATTCAGCTGTAGAGTAATATAAAAAAAGAAGCCCCAACGGATAATTCTGAGGCTCATCTTGGTCGCTTTGTCACAATGGTCTACTAGATACATCAGAGATGTTCACGTAGGAGATGACCAGACGGACACCAAGGGAGGAGTCAAACGTGCCATCAGTCTCGAGTCCCTTTGTGCCCACAAGAGAACTAAATCCAGTTCACCTTGAATTCCTTCTACTCTTATCTCCCGCTAATTTCCCTTGGCTGTTAGTAGTTCAGATTCCTGTAAGCTTGCCCTAAGCCTTTATACTCGTTCGAACTGCCTGGATTTCCTGATTTCCCTGGGGCTGGACAGTTCAGGAGCAGAAGATAATTGATCCCTCTTTCCTGTATTCCTCTGCATCTGGTATTTGTAGCTACTTCAGCCTCAACCCCAAAATAGTTAAGACTTTCTTCTCTGAATAGAGCCAAACTATTTAGTCCAGCTTGCTTTATACTGTAATAACAATTCCACATTCTGTACCCCTCTTTTTTCCTCTCTCTTGAACCACTCTGAAAAAGGGGTCCCCAACCTTTCGGGCCTCAGGGACCACTAAATTCATAATTTTAAATCCCGCGGACCACTAATACGATCTGCCTAATGACCGGCTGGGTGGGCGTGGCTAGGTGGTCATGTGACTAGGTGGGTGTGGCCAACTCGATGTCACTCACATCATGGGGCGCCTCGCCAGCCTCTACTCGCCCCTTCCCTCCCAGCCACTCCTCGCCTGCCCGCCTGGGCTCCTTAGGGCCCCAACAGGAAGCAGTTGTTGGAGCTAAGCAGCCACCAGGAGAAAGAGTTGGCAAAACAGCTGCTCAGTTCAAATTGGATCTGACCGAGAAGGAGGCTCAGCAGAAGCACCTCACTGAGGACTAGGAGCATAGGCTTTCCAAGCAGAGGGAAGACCTGCCTGAGTGGAAGGCCAGGTATCAGCACCTAGAGGCTCAGTGAGCTGAGATGGTCAGCCAGTTTCAGGCCATGAGGCAGTCCCACTGGAACGAGGCCCTCCGGCTCTTTGTCACCAGTGGCACTTCCCTCCAGCCTTCGCCCGAAGCCCCACACCAGGAGGTTGAAGCAGACCCCAAGTTGGAATTTCTGCCCCCTTCCAACCCACACAAAAAGACCCCACACGTATCATTGCACGTATCCGGCCCAGAGGTTGTAGTTTGAGGAGCCCTGATTTAGTGCAATATTTTAAAAATGCAAATAATTTTTCTGCGGACCATCAGCGGTCCACGGACCCCCAGTTGGTGACCGCTGCTCTGGAACATGTCTCAGTTACAACACCCAATTTAAGTTCTTCAAATGCTCAACTTCCTTCCTCAGAGAATTCCTTTCGTCCTACACATCACGGTGTCCAGACTGCACACCCTGAAGAGTTAGGGCTTCAAAAGATGAAAAGACCCATTTGTTTGGCTTATCCAGAATGAAAACCGGGCAAAAGAAAATCATATCAATAAACCTTTGAACGGGGATTCTTAAATTTTTTTAGGTGCCATGGATCTCTTAGAGAGTGACGAAATTTATGAGGTCCAGAGACTGTAAATTATTTCCTTGCCTATACATGTTACTGAATAAAAATCTAAGTTTCAGCTAGAGAGGTTCATGAACGCAAAGTTGTCCTTTCTGTACCCAAACTCTCTGGGATTTATCTTGGGATCCCTCCAAGGATCCCTTGTTCAAGAGATTTATCAGCTAGAGAGCTTCATGAATGCAAAGTTGTCCTTTCTGTACCCAAACTCTCTGAGATTTATCTTGGGATCCTTCCAAGGATCTCTTTGTTCAACATTAGGGCTGTGGATAGCTCAGGCTGTAAAGAAGCCTGTTATTAGAACACAGCAGCCTGCAATTACTGCAGGTTCAAGCCCGGCCCAAGGTTGACTCAGCCTTCCATCCTTTATAAGGTAGGTAAAATGAGGACCCAGATTGTTGGGGGGGCAATAAGTTGACTTTGTAAATATACAAATAGAATGAGACTAGAAGAACCCAAGACATTAGGAGACAATAATCCAAGCGGAGGTAATGCTGCAGATACATAAATATAGAAACATTCATGAATGCCAAACCTTTTCACTCGTTATTCATCAAAGCATCCGCAGGGCTACTGGTTTACAGAGCTCAATTTTTTTAAAAAAAACTAACCAAAAGCGACGAAGGATAAATATACCTCTGTATAAAATACTTTGTGCTCAACCACGTTGAGGTCCATCGTGAAAAGCCGGGGTTGCAGAGTGGTGCAAAACGTATTGCCTTCCATCAAACCGATCTGGGCGTTTGCAGGTTGATGTCGGAGCAGATGTTTTTTGGGAGGAACCATGTCTTGGAGAACCTAGTAGAAGAAAGGGAGGTCTATCTATCCAGAATATGATGTCAATGTTCAAAGCGCTTCCGCTCTTGCAACTATTATCGCTTCTCACTTACGACGGTCATAAGTGTGAAAAACGGTCGTAAGTCTCTTTTTTCACTGCCATTGTAACTTCAGTCACTAAACAGACTGTTGTAAGTTGACAGCCATTCATTCCGAGGCCTCGCGAAAAAAGCGACTTCCAATCGGGCCTCGCACTTACAACCTGTTCTGTCCCCCTCGCCTCAGTCTGAGCGATGACTTAATTAGCCGGCACTATCAGCTCTGGCAGCAAACTAGCGAGCGCCTGCCAAGTGTCTCTGTTATCTCTCTTGATGAGTCAACCAGGAACAAACAGCTCTAGTTAAGCAGTTGATTTGCTTGCTATGAAGAGGTACAGCAGCCCTTGCTGCCCTTTATATCCTGTGGGGTGTGGCTCCATGATTCAGCACTTCCTAGGCCTGCCCCACCCCTGCTTCTGTTGTTCCCACCTCTCCTGCCTACGAAACCTAGGGTCCAGCCAGGCCTGATTGCCATCAGCCGGGTCTGGAGGCGTGGCCTGGGGAGGGGAAAGAGTCAGGGGATGGAGGCCTCGTTATCTCCTCCACCTGGCCTGCCTCTGGCTCCTGGAGCTGAGCCAGGGAAGCCGGTGCTCCCGAGGTAAGTCCTGATGGCCCTTCCCCCTCACTTTCCAAGTCACTTTCTGGCAGGGGCCCCAGCTCGGGGGGGGCACAGACACAACACAACCGTTGCATCCCCACAAGGATCCAAATTGGGGCCCTCGGCATGAATTTATGAAAATTAAAAAGGATCCCGGGGTCACACGATCGCCATTTGCGTCCTTCCCAGCCGGCTTCCGATACGCAAAGTCAATTGGTGGTGAGGGGGGAAGAGTCGGATTCGCTTAACGACCACATGAGTCATTTAACAACTGTGGCAAAACAGGTCATCCAGTCGGGTACGGCAGCTTTCCCAAATCGCCTCTGCTTTGCCACAGTTCTAAACTGCGGTCGTTAAGTTGAGGACTAGGTGTTAAGGACACCGCAAGAAAGCATTCAAGCTTCAGTTTTGTAATCTGCGGGCCAAGATGCCCAGCCTCACCTCACCTCTTTATGGGGCTCCATGATGGCCGTGACGCTCTTGCCCGTCACCTGGGCCACCACCTGCAGGGAATGCATGGCTTGTTTCCTGACGGTGGAGTTTGGCGAGGTCACTTCTCGCACCAGGTCATGGGTCACGTGGTGGAAGGACTTCTCCTGGGCGGTCAGGATCTCCTCCGTCTTCTCCTCTTCTTTCAGCAACGTCGCGCAGCGGATTAAGAGCTGCTCGAGGGTCGTCTTGGCCATGGCCACGGCCCCGTTGGACACCTGGGAGGGCGTGCGTTGAACCCGCCAAGGAAAGTTTGTTTTAAACTCTTTTCAAAATTAGTTGGAACAATTAATCAGTGGAATGGCACGACTCCGGAAGTTGTGAATGCTCCAACACTGAAATAGTATAGGGTCTCCTGCTTGAGTAGGGGGCTGGACTAGAAGACCTTCAAGGTCCCTTCCAACATTCTATTCTATTCTATTCTATTCTATTCTCCATTAAAAGGTAAAGGTAAAGGTTCCCCTCGCACATATGTGCTAGTCGTTCCCGACTCTAGGGGGTGGTGCTCATCTCCATTTCAAAGCCGAAGAGCCAGCACTGTCTGAAGATGTTTCCGTGGTCATGTGGCCGGCATGACTCAACGCCAAAGGGGCACAGAATGCTGTTCCCTTCCCACCAAAGGTGGTCCCTATTTTTCTACTTGCATTTTTTACGAGCTTTCAAACTGCTAGGTTGGCAGAAGCTGGGACAAGGCATGGGAGCTCACCCCGTTACACGGCAGCACTAGGGATTCGAACCGCTGAACTGCCGACCTTTTGATCGACAAACTCAGCGTCTCTTACCCACTAAGCCACCGCATCCCTCCATTAGTCTCCATTAGTTCTATTCTATTCTATTCTATTCTATTCTATTCTATTCTATTCTATTCTATTCTATTCTATTCTATTCTATTCTATTCTATTCTATTCTATTCTATTCTATTCTATTCTATTCTATTCTATTCTATTCTGGTATGTGACCATAATAAAAGACTGACAGACTGATTGACTGTGTCTGGAGTTAAAGTGGCAAGAGGGGGCAAGAGGAGAAGGGAGATGAGCCATAAAATGAAAGAGACAGGCGTTGTATGAAATTCGATCAATAATTAAAATAAATAGCAATAGCGCTTAGACTTATATACTGCTTCACAGTGCTTTCACAGCCCTCTCTAAGCGGTTTACAGAGTTAGCATGTTCCACCCCCACCCACACCTCAACAATCTGAGTCCTCGTTTTACTGACCTCGGAAGGATGGAAGGCTGAGTCAACCTTGAGCTGGTAAGGATCAAACTATTGGCAGTGGGCAGAGTTAGCCTGCAATACTGCATTCTAACCACTGCGCCAACACAGCTAATCAACAGTCTGGGTCCTCATTTTACTGACCTTGGAAGAATGGAAGGCTGAGTCAACCTTGAGCCAGTCAGAATTGAACTGCTGCTGTGCTCCTTCCTTCCTTCCTTCCTTCCTTTCCTTTCTTTCCTCCTTCCCTCCCTTTCTCCTTTCCTTTCCTTTCCTCCTTCCCTTCCTTCCTTCATCCTTTCCTTTCCTTTCCCTCCTTCCTTTCCCTTCCTTTCCCTTCCTTTCTTTCCTCCTTCCCTCCTTCCCTGCCTTCCTCCTTTCCTTTCCTCCTTCCTTTCCTTTCCCTTCCTTCCTGCCTTTCCTTTCCTTTCCTTCCTTCCTTCCTTCCTTCCTACCTTCCTTTCTTTCCTTCCCAAGCTATAGCAGATATATAACACTTCAACCATGCTTTCACAGCCCTCTCTAAGCGGTTTCAGCAAATTCCCTCCGACAATCTGGGTCCTCGTTTTACCGACCTCGGAAGGACGGACGGCCGAGTCGGCCTTGACCCTGAATACGAGAGACCCACCTCTCCCGTCAGGTCCATCATGACGAAGAGCAAAGCCTTGAGGAACGTCTGCTGGTTCTGGAGGACCCAAATCAGAGGGAGCCGCTCCATCAGGAACTTGATGGACACCACCCCACCGAGCTTGGCGTACCACGCTTGTTCGTAGCAACAGGCGCAGAGGCGTTCCACGATGTAGGAAAACAAGGGCAGCTGGCAGGCCTGGAGGGCAGAAAGAAACTGAGGGTCACCCCAAAGGAGCAGGGAACCTTCTGAAGGAGGAGGCTGATGGCCACACGTCAAATGGGCTTTTACCCGTTCCTTGGATCCCAGGATGATGCTGGCCACGTCGAAGATCACGGCCAAGGCCACCTCGCCGATCTTGCAAAGCTCCTTCTCCTCGTAAGCCATGCAGATGGCGATGGCGTCGATCAGCACCAAGGGATCCATGCCCCTCGACCCGTTTTCCTCGCTGTGGAACATGGAGGTGCTGGGCTGGCTCCCCACCTGGTAACACTGGAGCAGGAAAGGGCCTGGGGGGGGTCGACCACGCGACAAGGAGAACAGAAGGAGAAGCGGGGGAAGAGGGAGGGAGAGAGGGAGAAAATTAAAGAAGGGCATACGGGTAGTTTGGCTTCAAACCAAACACTCCCTTCTAGCGCTGATGATGTTACTTAGTTGGGTAATGAAACATCTGCAAGAAAACAACCGAGCTCAGAGACCACCAAGGACCCTTCATTTCATCTCTAAAGTACAAACTTGTCATCTAGCCATCCATCCATCCAGTACATCTATCTATCTATCTATCTCTCATCTATCTATCTCCTATATCTATCTATCTATCTATCTCCTATCTATCTATCTATCTATCTATCTATCTATCTATCTATCTATCTATCTATCTATCTATCTATCTATCTCCTATCTATCTATCTATCTATCTCTCATCTATCTATCTATCTATCTATCTCTCATCTATCTATCTATCTATCTATCTATCTATCTCTCATCTATCTATCTCCTATATCTATCTATCTATCTATCTCCTATCTATCTATCTATCTATCTATCTATCTATCTATCTATCTATCTATCTATCTATCTCCTATCTATCTATCTATCTATCTATCTATCTATCTATCTATCTATCTATCTCTCATCTATCTATCTCCTATATCTATCTATCTATCTATCTATCTATCTATCTATCTATCTATCTATCTATCTATCTATCTCTCATCTATCTATCTATCTATCTATCTATCTATCTATCTATCTATCTATCTATCTATTTATCTATCTAGTACATCCTTCCCTCCATCCATCCATCCATCCATCCATCTGTTGTGGCCCGCCAGCGACCAGCAGAGCTGGCAGCAGATTCGGACAGTGAGGGGGTTGGGGAGGAACCTGGGCCAGTCCTGCAGTCTGGGGAAGGCTCTGATGAGGGATCTGCGTCGGAGGCAGAGAGGGGGCCAGGGCCGTATGACAGATATCAGCTGCCTTCAGAGTCAGACATCAGTGAGGCAGACGAACAGCTGGAGCCCGTTCCCAGTGCGCGCATGCGCAGAGTTGTCAGATGAAGGGAACAGCTAAAGAACGAGAGTCGACTTGGGAGTAAGGCCACAGGTGGACGATGAAGGGCCCCTCCCAGAGGAGATAAAAGAGGAGTGAAAGGGGAGAGGAGTTTGCAGGAGACAATTAGTTCATTCCTGCATTCTTGCCAAGTATTGCGGTGTCCGAAAGACATTGGCCTGATAAAGGTCGGTAATTGTGAACCTTCTTGAAAGACTGTTGGGGAGGAAAGACTTCGCTGGAGAGGAACTCACTGTAAATTAAGTAAAAGGGGTTTATCAGGTCGAGGACTCGGCTTCGTGCTGCTGGGGAAGCCTAGATTAGAACACTATCTATCACAGCCTAAGGAGCCATCAAGAACACTCCCACCAACAATGACAGGGCAAACCAATTGTATATAAATAGAGAGTAATCTCCACATCCTTTTAGCACTGATGATGTTACCTTGTTAGGTAAGGAAACGTCTGCAAGAGATCAACCAAGCTCAGTGAACACCAAGGACCACACACACACACACACACACACACACACACACTGTCGTGGTGCAGGAGGCCAACTAAGCCACGCCCACCGTGGCCACGCCCACTTAGCAACCGGGCAGAGAGCCCATTGCTGAAATTTTCGAAGCCCACCCCTGGTTACGAGCGCCTCCTTGCCGAATCCTTACCACACTGCTGAGCCACTGCCACCATGGTGTAATGGCGGATCAGGCTGGCCACGAATGGCAGGGCGCTCGGTCGCAGGTCTTTGATCACCGCTGACATGAAGGCCCCGGTCAGGGCCTGTTCAAAGGTCTTCCGGGCCGGCGTGTCCTGAGCTTTGTACCGATGAGAGATGATCACGTTGGGAATGGACTTCTCCGTGAAGCTGTCAAAACCAAAGCGAGACACACACACACACCCGTCAGGCTGAGGAAGAGCGTGGGCCAGTCCTGAAGGCTGGGGAAGGCCGGATGAGGGCTCTGTGTCCGAGGCAGAGGCGGGGCCAGGGCCATCGGGGAGTGATGTATGAACTCCAGAGCCTCCAGAGACTGACAGCGGTGAGGCAGAGGAACAGGAGGAGCCTGTTCCTAGTGCACGCATGAGAAGAGCTGCCAGAAGGCAAGAAGAGCTCAAGCAAAAAGGACGACTCAGGAGTAAGGCCAGGAGATGATTCCTCTCCTCAAATCCCCCTCCCTCCTAGCCCTGATGACGTTACATCGTCAGGTCATGAAACATCTGTAAGAAAACAAGCAATCACAGAGAGCAACAAGGTCAACCCTGAGCTCCAAATATCCACCTTCATGGATCCGCCCGCGTTCTTACTTGGGATGTGCAAGAAGCTGGTACAAAGCATGCTTATTGTCATCTAGGCTCATCATGGCGACCAGGAAGCACTTGATGACCTCCCAAGCTTGCCTTCGATAGTAGGGCTCTGTGTTGGCGCTCTTCAAACAGTCCAAGGCAGTCTCAATGGCCTACGACGATGGAAAAGGAGGTCTCTTGGTCAACCGGTAGAAAACCCCAAAGCACCGCAACGTTGGAAAAACACCCAACAATTGCTCCTTTTACCGTCCTCAGAAGGATGGAAGGCTGTCATCCTTCAGCCGGTCAATATCGAATTGCTGGCAGTCGGGTGTTGTGCCTCGCTTGCCCCCCCCCCCCCCCGCAGCCGGGGCCCCCTCATCTCCTGCCAGACACTGATAGTACAGAAGAATGTCCTGGCATGCCTCCAGCCCCCAGTCCTGGCACCGTGCCCGGGCAGACGGAGCAACTAAACCCCTCCCCCACAGCATGTGAGCCTGAGGAATATGAAGCCAGTCACGAGCTGGAATTACCAACAGCTGGGTTGGAATTACCAACAGCTGGAGGCTGGAGAGATCCACGCTTCCGGAGAATGGAGAGGCGACGTCAGCAAAAGGAAGGGAGGGGCAGGCCTGGATAAGTGCTGAGTATGGAGCCACATCCCATGGCCTATATAAAGGATCTGCTTTCTGGCATTCTCTGAGTCAGGCAAAGTCTAATCTGGATTGCTGAAGTCACACCTTGGATTCCTGCCTGCCCTGAGGACTCTGATAGGACTTTGGCAGAGCTGCAGAGGCACGCTTGATACGGACTTCTCTGACCCGGCCGTCAGAGGAGGAGTGAGACACGACATCGGCAGAGTTAGCCTACAATACTGCATTCTAACCACTGCGCCACCAGAAGTCAAATTTGACCCAAATTGGGACATTCAGGGCTACCAGAATCTATGATGATCATCATCCCCTTTTAATGACCCCTTAATCCCTTGCGAGTTGGGAGTCTGGGCAGCTGAATGGAGCTAGCAAGTATTTACTGGCTGGATACCCTTCCTGTCACCAATGCAGAGTCTTGTTCAGCAGATAGTCTCATTGTGCCCCGACAGAAATAAATATCTGCCCCTCTACCTAGAATCGAACTCACAGCCTCCTGATTGGGAGGCGACAGCTCTACCTCTAGGCCACCGCTCCGCTCTATCAGAATCTACATGTGAATGCAAATGTTTTCAGGCTGAAAACGCTCAACCCAAAAAGAACTCAAGATAGGCCTCACTGTTGTGCCTCGTCCTCCCTCCTCTCCTCAGCCGGGCCTGTTATCAGACTCCGAGTCTGATAATGAAGATGAACGGGCTGTCATGCCTCCAGCCCCCAGCCCTCACCCCATGCCCGGAGAGGATTCCAGGAATGAACAAACAAACCTCACTCATACGGCGTGTGTTCCTTTGGCTCAGCCATCAGAGGAAGTCAGCCATGGATTGGAATTACTCGGGCCTACTCCTTCTGACCCCTCCCTTTCCCAAACAGCAGAAGACAATTCAAAGTGGGAGGATCCTCGCTTCCGGAGATCTGAGAGGCGATGCCAGCAGAAGGAAGGGAGGGGCAGGCCTGGATAAATGCTGAGTCATGGAGCCACACCCCATAGCCTATATAAAGGACCTGCTTTTGGCATTCCAACCTTGAGTCAAGCGAAGTCTCATCTAGTTTGCTGCTATCGGACTCTGTCACACCTTGGACTCTTGCCTGCCCTGAGAAACCTCGAAGGAATTTGGCAAGCTGCAGAGGCTTCGTTGCCACATTTGATATGGACTTCCTTGACCCGGTCGTCGGAGGGGGAGGGGGACACGACACTCACCTTCTCCATGGGGAGCTGAATGGATGCTTTGCAGTCGGAGAACTCGGCCGTAATGCTAGGCCCTTGAATCTCGGTCACCACGTAGTGCAACTTCTGGGACTCCTTCAGCATCTTCCGGTTGCTTCCACCGAATTTGCCCAGCACGCGATAAGCCACGTGAGAAATGGTCTCAGCAGGATTGCGCAGAGTCCGCCACAGAGCCTAAGAAGCGAGTGGGTGAAACCTCTAAGGCAGTGATGGCTAAACTTTTAGTTGCCACGTGCCAAAAGCATGCGGGCGCACACACATACCCATAATGCAATGTGCACATGACACACACCCCTGCGCACTCCACCACCCCTGCGCATGCACACACAACCCCCCATGACCCCACCCCCTCCAGTGGTGAAGGCACCAGGCTAGAAACTGGGAGACGGTGAATTCTAGTCCTGTTTTAGGCATGAAAGCCAACTGGATAGTTTTGGGCCAATCACCAGGAGATGGTGAGTTCTAGTCCCACCTTAGGCCTGAAAGCCGGCTGGGTGATTTTGGACCAATAACCGGGAGATGGTGAGTTCTAGTCCCACCTTAGGCCTGAAAGCCGGCTGGGTGATTTTGGACCAATAACCGGGAGATGGTGAATTCTAGCCCCACCTTAGGCATGAAAGCCGGCTGGGTGATTTTGGACCAATAACCGGGAGATGGTGAGTTCTAGTCCCACCTTAGGCATGAAAGCCGGCTGGGTGATTTTGGACCAATAACCGGGAGATGGTGAGTTCTAGTCCCACCTTAGGCCTGAAAGCCGGCTGGGTGATTTTGGACCAATAACCGGGAGATGGTGAATTCTAGCCCCACCTTAGGCATGAAAGCCGGCTGGGTGATTTTGGACCAATAACCGGGAGATGGTGAGTTCTAGTCCCACCTTAGGCATGAAAGCCGGCTGGGTGATTTTGGACCAATAACCGGGAGATGGTGAGTTCTAGTCCATTCTTAGGCATGGAAGCAGTCGAGATAGCTTTGTGCCAATCACCAGGAGACTGTGAGTTCTAGTCCTACCTTAGGAACAAAAGCCAACTAGATGACGTTGGGCCAATCACTGAGTGAGTTCTAGTGCCGCCTTAGGACACTAATTGGCTGGGTGACTTGGGACCAATCACCAGGAGACGGTGAATTCTAGTCCCACCTTAGACTTTAAAGCTTCTAGACAGCTTTGTACCAATCACCAGGAGACGGTGAGTTCTAGTCCTAACCTAGGCACAAAAGCCAACTAGATAACGTTGGGCTCATCACCGGGGGACGGTGAGTTCTAGTGCTGCTTTAGGACAGTAAGCTGGCTGGGTGACTTGGAACCAGTCACAGGGAGACGGATGAATTCTAGTCCCGTTTTAGACTTCGTCAACTTCCGGACCTCCGAACCTTTCGCCGCGAGCTTAAAACTTACTTATTTATCTGCGCTGGACTGGGTTAGTTTTTTAAGTTATGGGTTTTTAATGGGTTTTATCTCCAAATTTTAATTGTGGCCAATTTAATAAGTTTTTTAATTGTATTTATAGTGTATTGTGTATTTTTACTTGGCTGTGAACCGCCCTGAATCCTTCGGGAGAAGGGCGGTATACAAATTTAAATAATAAATAAATAAATAATAAATAAATAAATAAATAAATAAAAAGCTGTCTAGATAGCTTCGGGCCAATCACCAGGAGATTGTGAGTTCTAGTTCTGCCTTGGGCATGAAAGTTGGCTGGGTGGCATTGGGCCAGGCACTGTCTCAGGCCAACCCATCTCACAGTGCTATTGTAGTGGGCAAAATAGGAGGAGGAAGGAGCATTAGGTAAGTCT
Organism: Ahaetulla prasina; assembly: GCF_028640845.1. Taxonomy (NCBI): domain Eukaryota; kingdom Metazoa; phylum Chordata; class Lepidosauria; order Squamata; family Colubridae; genus Ahaetulla; species Ahaetulla prasina. Next base: position 18,378,409 of record NC_080552.1, on the reverse strand, counting down.
GCTGCCTTGAAATATTTATAAAAACGGTAACAACGGAATTAAAAAAAAAAATTTACAATGAACCTTTCATCCTAGCTAGCAGGGATTCTTGCAAGCTACAGTTCCAAATTTTCCTCCATTATAAATTCAACACATGTGAAAGTGGCCAAAGGGACACGGTGGCTCAGGGGCTAGGACGTTGAGCTTGTCGATCGAAAGGTCGGCAGCTCAGCGGTTCGAATCCCTAGTGCCGCCGTGTAATGGGGTGAGCTCCCGTTACTTGTCCCAGCTTCTGCCAACCTAGCAGTTCGAAAGCACGTAAAAATGCAAATAGAAAAAATAGGGACCACCTTTGGTGGGAAGGAAACAGCGTTCCGTGCACCTTTGGCATTGAGTCATGCCGGCCACATGACCATGGAGACGTCTTCGGACAGCGCTGGCTCTTTGGCTTTGAAACGGAGATGAGCACCGCCCCCTAGAGTCGGGAACGACTAGCATGTGTGTGCGAGGGGAACCTTTACCTTTTTTATAAAGTGGCCAAATTATTCACTTCGTCCCCCTGAGACTAATTGCCAACCATTTCCGGTTATCAGCGGCTTCCTCAGAAAACAAGCCTGCCTCCCCGTTTATCAGACCATCATCCACCTCGAATCATCATCCGAGAGATGTTAGTTAGCGCCAAAGCAAAAAAATGTTTTGAATGAACCAAGCAAAGGCTGCCCTCTACAGTCCGGTTCACGGAATGACACGCGATTTATACCTGCATCAATTCAGCCCGGACAGGTTGAATGTGATCGTACAAGAAATCCGGCTGCAGGTTATCCACGCACAGCTCCAAGGTGCGCAGGCCTTGGCTGACCAGAGTCTGGGATCCATTTAAGGCGGATACCAAGGGATCCATCAGCATCGGCAGGTAAGGGAGGAGCGAGCTGAGCCGCACCGGGACGGTCAGACAAAGCTCGACGAACAAATCTTTCATGTGCTGTTTGTGCAAACCGCTCTGAAGCATGTTGAGACCTGGAGAGGGACAAGGAGCAAAAGCCAGAACATCAAGAGAGGCATACAGTTAGTCCTCGACTTACAACGGTTCGTTTCGCGACCGTTCAAAGTTACCGCGCAACTGGAAAAAAAATGACTTAGGATCATTTTTTTCAGAGTTACGACCTTTTGCAGCATCCCCGTGGGGTCACGTGATCAAAACTCAGAAGCTTGGCAGCAGGGGTGAAATCTAAAAATTTTCCCTACCGGTTCTGTGGGCGTGGCTTAATTGCTGGGCGTGGCTTGGTGGTCAGGTGACTGAACAGGCATGGCCAATAATAATAAAAATAATAAAGTATACAAAACTTGGGAGCGCACCGGTTCACCTTCTTTAAAAATAGAGGCACCGGTCTACTAATTGCCTTTTTTGGGGAGGCACCGGTCTACTAATTGCCTTTTTTTGGGAGCACACCGGTCTACCTTCTTTAAAAATAGAGGCACCGGTCTTCTAATTGCCTTTTTTTGGGAGCACACCGGTCTATCTTCTTTAAAAATAGAGGCACTGGTCTACTAGCCGCCTACAGCGCTGATCAGCTGTAGTGCGGCCCTTTGAAGCGCCGCAGCAGTCATTTAAGGCCGTTTGCAGCTACATCACCACCGAGAGCTTCAGGGACAGAGAAGAGAAACAGCGAGGTGTGTGCAAGGGGGGGGGGTTTGCTACTGGTTCTTCGAACTACCCGCCCCCCATCACTACCGGATTGTGCGATCCGGTCCGAACCGGGAGCATTTCACCCCTGCTTGGCAGCTGGTTCATTCATGACAGTGTCCCACGATCACCCTTTTGAGAACTTCTGACAAGCAAAGTCCAGCGGGGAGCCAGCGAGGAGCCAGGTTCATTTAAACAGCCGGCTTACTAACTTATCAACCGCAGTGATTCGCTTAATGCCCGAGGCAAGAGATGTCATCAAAATGGGGCAAAACCCACTTCACAAATGTCTCCCTGAACAACAGAAATTTGGGGGCTCAGTTGTAGTTGTAAGTCGAGGCCTGCCTGTGCAAAGTAGACCTCATAGTTACGACCGTCGCGCCATCTTGCTCGTTATAGTCGTTAAGTCGTGACGGTCGTAAAAAGGATCGTGTGTATGTGTGTGACCGATCTGATTTTATGACCTTTTTTTTTTACATCGGTCGTTAAGCAAACACGGAGGCTGTAAAACAAACAGGGTGATTTATTAAGCGAACCCACCATTCGCAGTGGGTGTGGTTTTGCCATAACCAAAAGCGCTAGGTTTGGAGGGAAAACCGCCATAAAACGTGGCCACATGCCTGTGGGATGCTGCAAATAGCCAGAAATTTGGTGCTAAGTGTGCGAAACCTGGTTACGTGGACCCTGGCAGGAGGCGGCCATCAGAAGTTGGAATCCGGGTTGAAAATCCTCCTTTTTGTGACTTTGAACGGCCGCTGAAGAACGGTATGGCGGGAGGAGGAGGAGGGAGGGTGCTTGATGAGCTCAGAGCAGTGCCCCCCCCCCAATCTTTTGGGCACCACGGACCGCTTCCGGGGAGAGGGGCGTTTCCGTGGACTGGAGAGGCCATGGTTTTGCATGCTGCCTGTACACCATGGATGGGTCTTCGCTTGTTTGCGTGGCCTGGTTTCTGGCATGCCACAGACCAGAGCCCGTCCATGGAGCGAGCATTGGGGACCCCTGACTTGGAGCGTTACTAACCTTGTAGTAGGTTAGGTAGCAAGGGCAGGAATTCCTGATACAAGAGGTCATGGCTGCCTCCACCGATGGATCGGAAAAGGGCTCTCAGCAGCAGGAAGTAGTTGTAAGGCTCTTTCGCCGTCTGCGCGAGTTCCATGGAGCTGTTGACTATTTTATGGAGATGTGGCTGAAAGACAGAAAGGAAGGCGGGTGGGTGGATGGGTGGGTGGAGGAGGGTGCCGATTACTGACTAAGCCAAACACGAAACCTGTTTTCTAGTTATCTGTCTGGATGGAGCATAGAATGGCTAGAAATGGTTGGGACGCTGGATAGGAGGTTAGCGTCTTTCTGTGTTCGAGACCCCGAGAGCTGCCATCAGGCAGGGTCGAGTTCTCGTCCTTCACTCCAGGAACATCCCAAAAAAAGATGTTTTGAAACTTTGGGGAAAAATGCGGAGAAGAGCAACTAAGATGATTAAAGATTAAAACATACGAAGAACGGCTTTGCAGGGTTTGGTTGTCTAGAAAAAAGAAGGACTAGCGGGGGACATGATAGCAGTATTTCAGTATTGGAGGGACTGCCATAAAGACGAGGGGGTCAATCTATTGTCCAAAGTACCAGAAGACAAGACAAGAAACAATGGATGGAAACTAATCAAAGAGAGAAGCTGTGTGGGCTTCTAAGAAGAGACTGGACAGCCACTTGTCTGAAGTGGTATAAAGTCTCCTGCCTGAGCAGGGGGTTGGGCTAGAAGACCTCCAAGGTCCCTTCCAGCTCTATTCTATTCCTGTTGAGAGACATGAGAGGAGTCCTCCAACCGGGCGTCCCCAGGGCAACGGTGATGTCACCAGCTAATCCTTTCAACTCTGAAGGGCTTTAGCACTTCTGACATGAATTTTTTTTTTAAATTTAAATTCATGTTCAGGCAGGCTGCTGTTATAGAGGTAGTCCTTGACTTACCACCACAATTGGGAACAGAATTTCCACTGCTAAGCAAGACAGTTAAGTAAGTCGCCGGGTCTATTTATTTTGGACGCGTTTTATTGTTTTAGAGTATTTTTAATGGTTTTAATTGTAGAATTTTTTTTACAGTAAACCGCCCGACATCACTGATTGAGATGGGCAACTATAGAAACTGAATGAATGAATAACTTTATTTTATTTTTAAAAAGGAGAAAGTGGAAGAATGGACCACTCTGACTCAACCCAGTAACAAACTCCGAAATCACCGGGAAAGTTTCTTTTATTATTATTATTATTATTATTAACCTCTTAAAGGCCCGGCCTTGCTCCACTATTGGTGAGAAATACTTTCATCTTTCAAATTAAATTGTCTACTCAGGGCCAGGCACCAGTTCTTTGAGAATCGAATAATTTAACAGGCGTGCAACAAAGCCAGCCGTACGTCACGCCGATGAAATTGGATTTGCCTTCGGTTATAATCCAAACGACCTTCATTCAGGAGCCTGACTTGGAAAACACAAAATAATAGAACTTAGTTCTGAGGGAGGAATATATTTTACACAGCAGCAGTTTGGGGTTAAACAATTAACCCACAAGGAATCAGGAGTTCTTGGCAGTTGAAGAAATGAATATACATGTCACGTTTGTTAATTCAAAAGAAAAGAAAATGACAGAGTACAATAACACTACCGTGTTTCCCCGAAAATAAGACCCTGTCTTATATTTTTTTGAACCCCGAAATAAATGCTCGGCCTTATTTTCGAGGTCTTATTATTTTGGGGCGCGTGAAATAAGACAGGGATCCTCTTGCCATCTTACCTGATTTCCAGCTCTGTCTTCCTAACCCTAACCAGAGGAAATGGCAGGGACCGGCTGTGCAAGCATTTAAATATTTTCGGGGAGTGCTTATTTTTGGGGAGTGCTTATTATCAGGGGATGTCTTATTTTCGGGGAAACACAGTAGATCTGAAGCAGATTGCTACACGTTGGGGAAGTTGGAAATAATTGTTTAGGCACACTTAAAACAAGCTTCCACAACATAGTGCGCTCCATTTAGGAGGGACTACAACTCCCAGAATCACCAACATCTGGCAAGTATGAAAAGATCTGAAGGGTTTGTTGGTTTTTAATTTTCCTAAGCAACGCGGTGGCCTCATGGTACAGATGATCATTTCCCATTCGGAAGGTTGAGAGTTCAATCCTAGGTAGCAACAGATATTTCTTTTCTAAGGCACCAAAAAGGAAAAAAAAATCTGCTGCTAACTCCAAATAGGTGTCAGGAAGGGAATCGGCTAGGAAACACTCAGCTCCATTCGGAATGTTGAGAGTTCAATCCTAGGTAGCAACAGATATTTCTCTTCTAAGGCACCAAAAAGAAAAAAGAAATCTGCTGCTAACTCCACATAGGTGTCAGGAAGGGAATCGGCTAGGAAACGCTCAGCTCCATCCGGTCACCCGGCTCTACCCGGAATTAAGAGATTTACAGGGTTGTAAAAAGGGAAGAGTTGGTTTTATTTTCCTCTCCAGCTTTCGATAGGTCTAGCAACACAGAGACATCACTTCCTAACGTCAAAGCGACTTTTAAGCTGTTCTGGATTTAATCAACAAGCCATGCCTTAAAATGTTCTTTGTCGGCATCCTCCATTTCTCCAGCGTTTACCTTCAACATCTGCTCGTTTTCCGCAGCAAAGAGCGAAACCGAACCAAAGACCAACTTGAAGAGTTTGAGATACAGGTTGGACAGCTCCACATTGGAACCCATTTCAGGCAAACGGTCCAGCAGATACTCTACCAGGATGGTGGCAAATAAAGCTGAGGTCGTAGGATTGGCCAAGAAAGAATTTGCAACGATCTGCCGAAATAGGAAAAAGTGATTGGTATTTGTTTTCCAAAACTGCTAATGAAAATCGAAACGTTAATGCTAAAATATTAAAAATGTTAATTGAGGGCCAGTTTGGTCCAGAAGGTAAGGCAACAGGCTAGAAACCCAGTGATGGTAAGTTCTAGTCCCGCCTTAGACATAAAAGCCGGCTGGATGACTTTGGGCCAATCACCAGGAGACAGTGAGTTCTAGTCCTGCCTTAGGCATAAAAGCCAGCTGGGTGACATTAAGGCCAATCACCAGGAGACAGTGAGTTCTAGTCCTGCCTTAGGCATAAAAGCCAGCTGGGTGACATTAAAGCCAATCACCAGGAGACTGTGAATTCTAGTCCTGCCTTAGGCATAAAAGCCAGTTGGGTGACATTAAGGCCAATCACCAGGAGACAGTGAGTTCTAGTCCTGCCTTAGGCATAAAAGCCAGCTGGGTGACTTGGAACCAATCACCAGGAGACTGTGAGTTCTAGTCCTGCCTTAGGCATGAAAGCCAGTTGGGTGACTTTGGGCCAATCACCAGGTGTCTCAAGAGTTCTAGTCCCAACTTAGCCGTGAAAGCTGGCTGGGTGATTTTGGACCAACCCAAATCACTTCACAGGGTTGTTGTTATGGGGGGGGGGATTTTTTTAGATCAGCTGGATGTGGATCTTGTTAGAGAGATCTTCCCACTTCAATGATTTTCATCTTCAATCTTGACAGTCAGAATCCAACCTCTGGTGCACAGCCTCCCTGCAACCACGCGCACCCAATAAAATGCCACGAATGTTAGAAATCGGTGCTGGAGAAGAATGGTTGAACTTTGTTGCCCAGTTTCATGGGTCACTCACTGTCAAGTGAACAAAACATACTACCTGGAGGGCATAGTTCTTGGAGATCCTTTCCACCATGTAAGGGACAGACGTCTGGAAGATTTCTTTGAAAGTCAGAGGGTTCATCATGGTGAAGACCCCAGCAAAGTGTTCCAGGACCTCTTTCTCCTCCTTCATTCTGACCGTTTGGCAGTTGGCGACCCGAATGTACGTCTGCCCGTTCCCAGCTATTTGGACCTGGGTGCAAGGGATACATTTCACAGAAGTAAAATAAAGAGTCCTTGGTGACTTTAATGAGAAAACGCTGAGCTTTTATTTCTTGATTCAGCACATGGAATCTACATCACCAATATGTAAACATAAGTTTGGATAAAGTATCAACAAATAGGTCATTGCTAGATAGCAAGATGGGTGGATGGATGGAATAGCGAGATGAATAGATGGATGGATGGGAGGGATAGCGAGATGGATGGATAGTGGGTGGATGGAGGGATAGATGGATGGATGGGATAGCAAGATGGATGGATGGATGGATAAATGGATAGAATAGCGAGATGGATGGATGGATGGATGGATGGATGGATGGATGGATGGATGGATGGATGGATGGGAGGGAGGGATAGCGAGATGGATGGATAGTGGGTGGATGGAGGGATAGATGGATGGATGGGATAACAAGATGGATGGATGGATGGATAAATGGATAGAATAGCGAGATGGATGGATGGATGGATGGATGGATGGATGGATGGATGGATGGATGGATGGGAGGGATAGCGAGATGGATGGATAGTGGGTGGATGGATGGGATAGCAAGATGGATGGATGGATGGATGGGATAGCGAGATGGATGGATAGTGGGTGGATGGATGGATGGGATAGCAAATGGATGGATAGTGGGAGGGAGGGTGGAGGGATGGATGGATGGAATAACGAGATGGATGGATAGTGGATGGGTGGGTGGATGGATGGATGGATGGATCATGGGATGGGTGGGTGGATCATGGGATGGGTGGGTGGATGGGTGAATGGATAGATTAGATAGATCGATAGATGATGATGATAGGTAGGTAGGTAGATAGGTAGATAGATAGATAGATAGATAGATAGATAGATAGAATGAATGAATGAATGAATGAATGAATGAATGAATGAATGAATGAATGAATGATATAAAGAGATAACAAACTTAACAAACATGGCAAAAAAGGGTTGTAAAATGTGGCAGGACTCACTTATATGACCACACTACACAGTGACCAAAAGTTCCAAATCCCAATTGTAGTCATAAGTCGAGGACCACCTGTAATCAACTTCCAAATTAGAGTTATAAGGCACATCGATCCTGATACGTACCTGATAAATGTCCAAAGCCTGCATGGCATATTTGACCAATTTTATATATATTTGGGTCTCTTTAGGTTGAAGCTGCTTATTGGGAATGAACTGGGCTTCTAAAAAAAAACACAGAGGAAAGAGAAGAAATCAACGAAATCAGATTTTTTTTTTAAACCGTAAAAGATCACTAGTTTGCATAACAATAAAACAGGGTTGCACCATTTGTTTCATTTATCCAGCATAATTACTTTATTTCAACATCTTAATGCAGTAAAAAGATGCCCCCCTCCAATTGGGCAGGCAACCAATATCTTAGGAGAGACCTTCTGCTTTCTCCTGCAGAGCGGAAAGGATAACTCTTCTTTTAGGAAAATGCTTGCTCCAGCTTTGCCTCCTGCTGGGAGGCAAAAGGAAAGGAAAGGAAAGGAAAGGAAAGGAAAGGAAAGGAAAGGAAAGGAAAGAAAGAAAGAAAGAAAGGAAAGAAAGAAAAGAAAAGAAAAGAAAAGAAAAGAAAAGAAAGAAAGGAAAGGAAAGGAAAGGAAAGGAAAGGAAAGGAAAGGAAAGGAAAGAGGAGGAGGAGGAGAAGGAAGGAAGGAAGGAAGAAGGGAAGGAGGGAGAGGAGAGGAGAGGAGGGGAGAGGAGAGGAGAGGAGAGGAGAGGAGAGGAGAGGAGAGGAGAGGAAAGAAGGAAAGGAAAGGAAAGGAAAGGAAAGGAAAGGAAAGGAAAGGAAAGGAAAGGAAAGGAAAGGAAAGGAAAGGAAAGGAAAGGAAAGGAAAGAGGGAGGGACGAAGGAGGGAAGGAAGGGAAAGGAAGGGAAGGGAAGGGAAGGGAAGGAAGAAGGGAAGGAGGGAGAGGAGAGGAGAGGAGAGGAAAGGAAAGGAAAGGAAAGGAAAGGAAAGGAAAGGAAAGGAAAGGAAAGGAAAGGAAAGGAAAGGAAAGGATGAAAGGGACCTTGGAGGTCTTCTAGTTTCTCCTTATGTTAGCAGTGCTCCAATATTCGAGGGGCTACCCCAAAGAAGAGGGTGGGGGGGGTTGTCAACCTGTTCTCCAAAGCCCCGGAAGGTAGAACAAGAAACAACTGGGTGGAAACAAATCAAGGAGAGAAGTAACCTGTAACTAAGGGGAAATTTCCTGACAGGGAGAACGATTAAACCAGTTGAACAAGTTGCCTCCAGAAGTTTAGGACGGCTCCAACACTGGAGGTTTTTAAGAGACTAGGCAACCATGTGTCTGGAATACTCCAGATTTTCCCACCTGAGCAGTGGGTTGGACTAGAAGACCACCAAGGCCCCTTCCAACTCTGTTTTCTTACGGGGAAAACAGGAGGAAGGAAGAGGTGTTGGATATGTTTGCCGCCTTGAGTTATTTGTAAAAAAAAAATAACGAACGCAGGATACAAATAAATAAACTTTTTTTTTTTTAAAAGAGAGCAAAAAAACCCGGTCGAATTCATGTGTCTTAAAGGTCCAGGACTGGTTTGCAACCCGAATTTTTTTTAAAAAAATTAAACATCAGTCAATTTTTACCTCCGGGGATAAGGTGAGGGAAATAAGTGGAGGAGAGAAGGTTAGAGGAAGCAGGGTGGAGGAGGAGAAGGGAAAGGGAAGTAGAGAAGGAGTAGGAGAGGAGAGGAGAAGAAAGTTGGAACGAAGAAAGGAGGGAAGGAAAGGAGTGTACGGAGAAGAAAAGATTGCTGTGAAAAGGAAATGGAGGAAAGACAACCCCGAAAATATTCAAAGAATAAAAACTGAAATAGTTAAAAAAAAAAAGGAATGAATATGAACAAAAATGGAGAAATTAGAAAACAAAGGATGAAAAAAGATGTGATTTAATAAAATGAGCAAGGAAACATTAGGAAAGGAATAAAAAACTAGGGGGGGGGAAAGAATATTTTGGCAAGAATTGCAACTAAGAAAAATATATTTGAATAATTTGGATTGTATAAGATAAGATAAGGTCAATACTCTGTTCATGAATTGTGTCTGTGTGGAGGGGGGGGAATTTAAAAATCAATAAAAACTTGTACAAATATATATATATATATATTTTTACCTCCGGGGGCTTTACAAGACGTGATGCCCCACGTAATGGTCTTAACCCCGCAGACTAAGGTCTTCACCAAGCTGCGGCAATCCGTGACTTGAAACGTCTGCTTGTCTTCCTTCTCCTTCTCCCCTTGTTTCTCGAAGACCGGTCCTGACGCCGGGACCACCGGGGTGGTGGGCGCAGGGGAGGGCACCGTGACCGGAAGTGCGTTTCCTCCCGCCGGTGCACCCGTTAGAACGGCTTCCCCTGCCCCGAGCTCTGACTGCGGTTTGCACTTTTTAAAGATGATGGAAAGCTGATAGCGGGCAATGGTGTGGAATTTCAAGACGAACACCTGAGGAATCGGGAGGAGAAGAAGGAGGGTGGCAGATCGGGAATAAACAACGGCATTCAAGTCTCGTTAAGAGGTGGAGGAAGGAAGCAACTGGAATTCCTTTTCACAGATTAAGAGAGTCGGAAGGGACCTAGCAGGTCATCTAGTCCAACCCCCCTGCTCAAGCAGGAGACCCTATACCCGTGATGGTGAACCTGTGGCAGGTGGCACGCGAAGCCATGTCAGTGGGCACGCGAGTGCTGCCCTAGCTCAGCTCCGGCACACATGCACACAACGGCCAGCTGATTTTCAGGCCTTCCGGGCATACTGGAAGTCGGCAAATGGGCTGTTTCCGGCCTCTGGAGGGCCTTGCGGTGGGGGGGAGGTTGTTTTCACCCTCCCCAGGCTCCTAGAAAGGCTCTGGGGAGGGTGAAAAACGGGCCTACCAGGCCCACCGTGCCATCGCATACCAAAGTGGGTGGAGCGCGGGGGGGGGTTTGCGTGCACATGCGTGGGGGGGACAGGGGACATTGAATTATGGGCGTGGGCACACACATGCGCGATCCCCCTGCAGTCCCCCCCACTTTTGGCATGTGACGGCAAAAAGGTTAGCCATGACTGCCCGATACCATTTCTGATAAGTGGTCAAAATGGCAGAGACTTTTGTTGCTTTGAAGTCTTTTAAATACCCCCTTCATTGCCAGGCTCCAAGGAAGAAATGTTGTCATTCTTTCAAGCCAATTTATCGTTTCTCGCCTATAAACCAGGGGGGTCTCCAACCTTGGCAACTTTAAGCCTGGTGGACTTCAACTCCCAGAATTCCCCAGCCAGCTTTGCACGATCGTCAGAGCCTTGTTTTAACCCTTTAAAACATTTTTTTTACAACCTCTTCGGCCGAAGACGTCGTTAAAAAAATGCTTTTAAAAGTTAAAAAAAAAAAAGGCTCTGACGATCGTGCAGCTCAGCTGGGCATGGGGGATGGGGGGCAGGGATTTTTGCTACCAGTTCTCTGAACCACCCGCCGCCATCGCTACCGGATCGGGTGATCCGGCCCGAACCGGGAACATTTCACACCTGGTGCAAAGCTTATATTCTACCACTAAGCCTTAACGTGAAAACCAAGTTACATCAAATCTTTCGTGTCCCACTCCTCCACTGACGGCCGGGTCAGGGAAATCCGAATCAGGTGTGCCTCTGCAGCTCTGCCAAAGTCCTAGCAGGGCAGGCAGGAGACCAGAAAGTGACTTCAGCAAGATATGTTTAGACTTTGCCTGACTCAGAGAATGCCAGAAAGCAGGTCCTTTATATAGGCCATGGGGTGTGGCTCCATGACTCAGCACTTATCCAGGCCTGCCCCTCCCTTCCTTCTGTTGCCTCCGCCTATCAAGTCTTCTGACGCGAGGGTCACTCCAGTCTGCAGCTGTTGGCAATTGACCTCCCTCAGGCTCACATGCTGTGGAGGAGGGGGAGGGGTCTAGTTGCTCCGTTTGCCTGGGCATGGAGCCAGAGCTGGGGGTTGGAGGTATTTCCTCCTCTTCAGCCTGTCTGGGCATGGAGCCAGGGCTGGGGCCGGGAGGCATACTAGGACATTCCTCCGTGTTCGGAAGCAGATAAGAAGACCCCGGCTGTGGTGAGATCGGACGAGACACAACAAAATCCCCTTTGGTTTTCATTCCCATCCCAGCACCCAATGTCGTGTCCCACTCCTCCGCTGACAGCTGGGTCAGGGAAATCCGAATCAGGCTTGCCTCTGCAGCTCTGCCCAAAGTCCTAGCAAAGTCCTCAGGGCAGGCAGGAGACCAGAAAGTGACTTCAGCAAGATATGTTTAGACTTTGCCTGACTCAGAGAATGCCAGAAAGCAGATCCTTTATATAGGCCATGGGGTGTGGCTCCATGACTCAGCACTCATTAAGGCCTGCCCCTCCCTTCCCTCTGTTGCCTCCGCCTATCCAATCTTCTGATGCGAGGATTACTCCAATCAGCTGTTGGGAATAAACCCTCCTCAGGCTCACCTGCTGTGGGGGAGGGGGAGGGGTCTAGCTGCTCCGTTTGCCTGGGCATGGAGTCAGGGCTGGGGCCGGGAGATTCTCCTTCTGCAGTTTGTGTGGGCATGGAGCCAGGACTTGGGCCGGGAGGCATACATTCCTCAGTATTCGGGAGCAGGTAAGAAGGCCCCGGCTGCTCTGAGGGCGGGCAAGACACAACACCCAACTTCTCTTGCGAGAGACCTCGTCTCTTGAGCAGGGATCTCATTCATTTCATGCCATTTCATTCCCACCACCGCGGTCCTCTCATCCCCTCGTACAAGCCTTCCTTACCTCCAGCATCCTCATGAGGATATCTCTGCCGTTTCCATTTTCCTGCTCGCTCTTGGAGCGGATGCAATCCACCAGGTTCAGCAGAAGTTTGCACGACATGGTCTGGATGCTGCTGGGCAAAGATTCGTCATCGATATTCTTGGCAAAGAGCTGGACGGCCAGGGAGAGATCGTTGAGGGGTAAATGCTGCCGGACATGGTGGACCAGATCGGCCAGAGTGCTGTACGCAAGGGGCCTAAAGGAGGAGGGGAAAAAAAGAACAAATGACAGGTAGTCCTTGACTTACGACTTACACTTGAGCCCCAAATTTCTGTCGTTAAGCGAGACGTTTGTTGAACTTTGCCCCATTTTACGACGTGGGTCACAATCTCCCTTCCCCTGCGGACATTTTGTTGTGTCTCGCCCGCTTTCACCACAGCCGGGGCCTTCTTATCTGCTTCCGAACACGGAGGAATGTCCTAGTATGCCTCCCGGCCCCAGCCCTGGCTCCATGCCCAGACAGGCTGAAGAGGAGGAAGTATCTCCAGCCCCCAGCTCTGGCTCCATGCCCAGGCAAACGGAGCAACTAGACCCCTCCTCCTCCTCCACAGCATGTGAGCCTGAGGGAGGTCAATTGCCAACAGCTGCAGACTGGAGTGACCCTCGCATCAGAAGACTGGATAGGCGGAGGCAACAGAAGGAAGGGAGGGGCAGGCCTGGATAAGTGCTGAGTCATGGAGCCACACCCCATGGCCTATATAAAGGATCTGCTTTCTGGCATTCTCTGAGTCAGGCAAAGTCTAAACATATCTTGCTGAAGTCACTTTCTGGTCTCCTGCCTGCCCTGAGGACTTTGCTAGGACTTTGGGCAGAGCTGCAGAGGCACGCCTGATTCGGATTTCCCTGACCCGGCCGTCAGCGGAGGAGTGGGACACGACACATTTACAACTTTCAGAGAGGACCGCTCGATGCCCTCCAGATAAACAGCGTGCGTTACCCACCTGAGCGTTTCACGGGCCGTGTAGCCAGAGCCTATGAGAATGGATTCATCGAACAATTTGTCCATGCACGGGATAAACTCTGCAAAAAAAAAAAAAAAATTACATCAGAATGAGTGTCGTAAGGAGGGGAACAGGGGTTTTGATTAAGGTGTGCCTTCAACTAACTTAAGATGGCACAGGTAGTCCTTGACTTACAAACAGTTCGTTTAGGGACCGTGGAAAGTCACGAAGGCGCTGGAAAAGGTGACCTGGGACGTACGTTTTTCACATTTTACGACCTTTGTAGCATCCTCAGGATTGTGTCATCAAAATTCAGAGGCTTGGCAATTGGTTCATACTTATAGCGATAACATTTATTATAGGGCCGCGGTGTGGCTCAGGCTGTAAGAAGCCTGTTATTAAAACACAGCTGCCTGCAATTACTGCAGGTTCAGGTCCCACCAGGCCCAAGGTTGACTCAGCCTTCCATCCTTTATAAGGTAGGTAAAATGAGGACCCAGATTGTTGGGGGGGCAATAAGTTGACTTTGTATATAATATACAAATGGATGAAGACTATTGCTTGACATAGTGTAAGCTGCCCTGAGTCTTCGGAGAAGGGCGGGATATAAATGTAAACCAAAAAAAAAACCTTATATGCCGCTTCACAGTGCTTTTACAGCCCTCTCTAAGCGGTTTACAGAGTCAGCCTCTTGCCCCCAACAATCTGGGTCCTCATTTTACCCACCTCGGAAGGATGGAAGGCTGAGTCAACCTTGAGCCTGGTGAGATTTGAACTGCCAAACTGCTGGCAGCCGGCAGTCAGCAGAGGTAGCCTGCAAAACGGCGTCTTAACCACTGTGCCACCATGGCTCATGACCGTTGCTGTGTCCCAAGGTCATGTGATCCTCTTTTTAGCGACAATGTCAACGGGGAAGCCAGATTCGCGTCGCCGCCGTGGTACTCGCTCACCGCCTGCGGCGATTCACTTCACAATTAGGGCAAGAAAGGTCGTAAAACGGGCCAAAGCTCAACTCAACCAACGTCTCATTTCACCCCAGAAACGTTGGGCTCCACTGCGGTCGTAAGTTGAGGACTAAATGCAACCATCTCAACAGGACCAAAGCAGGGGTGAAATGCTCCTGGTACAGACCGGATCATCTGATCCGGTAGCGATCGTGGCAGATGGTTCGGAGAACCGGTAGCAATCGCGGTGCGAGGCTCCGCCCACCCGCCCGGCTGTCATTACTTCCTGGTTTTAACCAGGAAGTAATGTGTTTTGTACCCTCTGCGCATGCGCAGAAAGAAGCGCGCGCACTTCCAAACCGGTAAGGAAGGTAAGTAAGATTTCACCCCTAGGCCAAAGTACATACGGCTCCTCAGGTCGGTGGTGAGGATATGTTTGGCTGCGATGAGCAGTTCCTTCCTCAGATGGGCCGTTTCTGCTGGACAGTTGGACAGTAGCTGCAACATTCCCTTCACCATCTGCTGGGAATATTTAGCTACCAACTCCTGGCAAGGTGAGAAAAAAGAAAATGCACCTACATGTTATAGATGTGACCTCCGTTGTTTACATCTCAATGAAGAGGAACGTATTTTTGCTGGGGATTTTACCAGAAACTTATAGCAAAGAGGATGTATATCTGATTATCCATGTAATAACTGCAGCTAGAATTGTATTTGCACAAAATTGGAAAAGTGAAGAGATTCCTACGGATGAGAATGTGATTAGGAAAATATTAGAATGTGCAGAAATGAATAGGTTAACGCTTGCAATTAAAGAGAAGGAACAAAACTGAGTGTTATGTTATATGGGAACTATTTTATCGATGGGTAGAGAATAAAGATGAAAGTTAGAAATAAAGGTAGATTGGTGAAACATAGAAAATATATCAACAGAATTATATAACTTAAGAGGATTGCTACAGTATTAGATATGCTATGTATATCAGTATTAAGTTAAGAATGGACAAATAATATGGCTCTAAATTTTAATTGTGATTGCACAAGACATTCGTACTCAGGCAACACACTGTTTAATGGAAGATGGGATTGTTTGTGTTGAAATAAAATAAAATAAAATAAAATGTTTATTTAAAAAAAAGAGGAATTTACAGGAAGTAAGATACTGGGTGGGAAGATCACCAGACTCACCTGATAAATCCTTATAATGTAAGCCAGGAATGACAATGTTTTGATCTGGGCAGCAATGAAGTCGGCGTACAATTCCTTATTGTAGTTTTTATTCTGCCTGAATTATAGAAGAAGGCATATTTGATCAGAACGATTATTAACTGGCTGTTATGAAATATGCACAACCAATGCTGGTAAGAAGAATAGAAAGTAGGCAGTGCCTTAGAAGAATATTCTGCTTTTCCCCCTTAAAAATGCCTCCTTTAAGGAGGTGCTTCTGGGGCACATATTTGTTAACCTCAAAGCAAGATTCTTGTTATGAAAAGTTCTTTGCTCACACACAGGTTGGTTTCCTATTTTAAAAGGTGGGCCTTGTCACTTATTTGTTGTGGGGGGGGGATTAAAAATGGCCTTGCTGCAGGCAAAATCCCACCGTATTCAATGAGATTATTCCCGAGTAGCATAAACAGCCTTGCACTTAAAATAGCAAATTAATATTCAAAAGTGCACCATACCAAAGCTAACCTCTCTAAACCAGGATGAAGACCCCAAAATTTTTTGATTTAATGGTGAAATCCTCCGTGGTTTGCCACTGGTTCGCTGTCCTTGCATGTACAGTGCGCACCAAATGCACACTTTGTGCAGAAAAAGAAGACTTAACAAGTAGAACAGCAGGGGGAACAGCTGTGTCATGTGATTTAGATTCGGTAGAAAGCAGGATTTCCTGCTTTCTAGCGAATATAAATCATGCGGCATAGCTGACCATCGGAAATACCGGTTTGGATGAACCGGTAGCTTTTTTTTACTACTGGTTTGCTCGAACCAGCAGCTTTTATCATTACCGGTTCTCCCGAACCGGTGTGAACCGGTAGGATTTCACTACTTCTTTGATTATAGATTCCTCTAAGAGCGCCTCTCTGACCACCAGACCGTGAAGTTTAATACGACAGACAATGCTTAAAACACAAGGAAAGCAAGGATATGATTTGCACTTAGTTAAATAAGGCACTTGTGATTAAACTGCTATCAAGTTGGGTCCTGGCCTTTTTGGATAGTCTCAAATGCAGACCTCGGCTTGATTAAAAAAAATAAAATCTTGCCCTTCTCTGCTTCGAAGACTAAAGATTTAGGAAAGCCATTTCCAACTCAAGGGTTATAAATCTCTTCCTCTTAAGATGGCCAAAGACAATGGTGTTTTTATTTATTTATTTATTTATTTATTTTTCAAATTTTTATACCGCCCTTCTCCGAGGACTCAGGGCGGTGTACAGCACAAATAAAACATAAATACCAAAAACATTAAAATACAATATTAGTTAAAAATCTGATTCAATATGCTAAGTAAATTAAAATAGATACGTAAAATTCTAAAAATTTTAAAAGCCCCACTAAAAACCCTCAATAAAATCGTTAGGCCAGCCCTGCTTGGTGAAAGAAGAAAGTTTTGAGCTCGCGTTTAAAGGTCCGAAGATCAGGGAGAAGACGTAGCCCCACGGGTAGTTCATTCCACAGGGCCGGAGCCCCCACAGAGAACGCTCTTCCCCTGGGGGCCGCCAGCCGACATTGTTTGGCCGACGGCACCCTAAGGAGGCCCTCCCTGTGAGAGCGCACTGGACGATGGGAGGCTGTTGGCGGCAGCAGGCGGTCCCGTAAGTATCCCGGTCCCATGCCATAGAGCGCTTTAAAGGTGATGACCAGAACCTTGAATCGCACCCGGAAGACCACCGGTAACCAATGCAGCCTGCGCAGGAGAGGTGTTACATGGGAGCTACGCGATGCTCCCTCTATCCCCTGCGCGGCTGCATTCTGCACCAGCTGGAGCCTCCCGGTGCTCTTCAAGGGGAGCCCCATGTAGAGAGCATTGCAGGCGGGAAACAACTCTGGAACAACTCTAACAGGAACTCTGAAACTGGATGCTGGAATGCAAAACTTTGTTCCTTTTTTCCTCTGTATCAGCAATGGGATGTCTGTTTACACAGTTCGGGATTTGTTAAAAGTTTTAGTTCCTTATGCATACCTGGCTTGGTTGGACACTTGAATAATTATGGTATTCATGATCAAGGGCACAAATTCGGCTACCACGTTGTGAATATTCAGCTTATAGAGCTAAGGAAAAAACACAAGAGAGGTGCGTTACGACAAGGACAAATAGCAATCTTTTATTTTTCCTTTTTCGTTTTGAGAAGGGTAGCAAGGATGTTCAGATACGCACAAAATTACCCCTACCTCTTAGCCTCGCCTCCGATGAGGGAAAGAAGAAAAAAATAGTGGGAAGTTATGGGAATTTAGACATGGTTCAATATCATACAAACCTGATACATGAGGACAACGATTATGGGAAGTTCTGCTAAAACTTTCAAGGAAAGGGAGCCACGAGGAATGACCGCGTGCTGGAAAAGGATTAAAAAAAATGAAATGGTCAATAGAATTCAAAGGACATCAGACATAGTTCGTTTGTGGTTATGTAGGAATTCTAGGCTGATTCCTCTTTTAACTCCACCCTAGATTCTCATCTCTTCTCCTACACATCTCCTTCCTCTTATTCCCATCTCTCTCTCTCTCTCTCTCTCTCTCTCTCTCTCTCTCTCTCTCTCCTTCCTTGTATTCCCTTCTTGCCAGGTGTGAAAGACCAGGTTCACACATGAAGGTCCAATTAAACTGATTTATTGCTATAAATCAGTCTATGCACAGGAATCTTCTAAACTCATGGTCAGCACCCACTTGGAGTCAGATAATGGTCAATAGCACTCAAGGGAGGTTAAGACATATAGACCCAAAACCAGAGATATTTTTTTGTTGGACATTCTACCAGAAAAATATGATAAAAAGGCTACATAGCTGGTCTTGCATACACTAACAGCAACTAGGGTAGGTTGAATGCCACCACGTGTTTACTGGACCCGTGCCCCTCTTGGCTGGTGCTGGCCACTCGAGAGGTGACACGAGGCTGGCTCCAGGCGATTACGACCGCTTCTTTGGTGAAGGGTGTCTTCCCGCCTGCCTTGAAAGAGGCGGTGGTGAGGCCCCTCCTTAAGAAGCCGTCCCTGGACCCGGCTGTTTTAAGTAATTATCGTCCGGTCTCCAACCTTCGCTTCGCGGCGAAGGTTGTAGAGAGTATGGTGGCATATCAATTTCCCTTGCACCTGGATGAAACTGTCTATCTAGACCCGTTCCAGTCCGGTTTTCGGCCCGGCTACAGCACGGAGACGGCTTTGGTCGCGTTGGTGGATGATCTCTGGAGGGCCAGGGATAGGGGTTGCTCCTCTGCCCTGGTCCTATTAGACCTCTCAGCGGCTTTCGATACCATCGACCATGGTATCCTGCTGCGCGGTTGGAGGATTGGGAGTGGGAGGCACCGTTTATCGGTGGTTCTCCTCCTATCTCCGACCGGTCGCAGTCGGTGTTGACGGGGGCAGAGGTCGGCCCCGAGGCGCCTCACTTGTGGGGTGCCGCGGGGTCGATCCTCTCGCCTC
Source organism: Ahaetulla prasina (assembly GCF_028640845.1). Lineage (NCBI taxonomy): Eukaryota > Metazoa > Chordata > Lepidosauria > Squamata > Colubridae > Ahaetulla > Ahaetulla prasina. Next base: position 18,359,520 of record NC_080552.1, on the reverse strand, counting down.
CTGTTCAACATCTACATGAAGCCGCTGGGTGAGATCATCAGTGGTTTCGGTGTGAAGTACCAGCTGTATGCGGATGACACCCAGCTGTACTTTTCACACCGGACCACCCCAACGGCTTTCAAGTGCTGTCCCGGTGCCTGGAGGCCGTGCGGGTCTGGATGGGGAGAAATAGGCTCAAGCTCAATCCTCCAAGACAGAGTGGCTGTGGATGCGGCATCCCGGTACAGTCAGCTAAATCCGCGGCTGACCATCGGTGGCGAGTCATTGGCCCCGATGGAAAGGGTCCGCAACTTAGGCGTCCTCCTGGATGAACGGCTGTCTCTAGAAGATCATTTGACGGCCGTCTCCAGGGGAGCGTTCTACCAGGTTCGCCTGGTACGCCAGTTGCGCCCCTTTCTGGACCGGGATGCCCTATGCACGGTCACTCACGCACTCGTGACGCCCCGCCTGGATTACTGCAATGCTCTCTACATGGGGCTCCCCTTGAAGGGCATCCGGAGGCTGCAGTTAGTCCAGAATGCGGCTGCGCGGGTGATAGATGGAGCCCCCCGTGGCTCCCGTATAACACCCATCCTGCGCAGGCTGCACTGGCTACCTGTGGCTTTCCAGGTGCGCTTCAAGGTGCTGGTGACCACCTTTAAAGTGCTCCATGGCATTGGGCGGGTTACCTACGGGACCGCCTACTGCTACCGAATATCTCTCACCGACCGTGCGCTCTCACAGAGAGGGTCTCCTCAGGGTGCCGTCAGCGGCAATGTCGTCTGGCGGCGCCCAGGAAGGGCCTTCTCTGTGGGGCCCCACCCTCTGGAATGAACTACCCCGGTCTTCGTCAGCTGGACCTCCGGACCTTCCTGGGCTTAAAACACATTTATTTAATTGTGCAGGGCTGAGCTAAATTTTAAATTTTAAATTACTGGTTTTTAAATTGGCTTTTATTTTATATTTTTAATTTTAAATTAATAGGCGTTTAGAATAAGTTTTTTAACTGTTTTTATATTTCTTACATTGTATTTATGTGTTTTAAATGCCTGTACACCGCCCTGAGTCCTTCGGGAGATAGGGCGGTATATAAATTTGATAAATAAATAAAATAAATAAATAAATAAAACTAGAATTGTATTTGTGCAACAATGGAAAAATGATGAGATTCCGTCTGAGGGGGAATGTAATTAAGAAAATAATTAGAAGGCGCAGAAACGGATAGACTAACATTTACTATAAAGGATAAAGAAGAAACTGAATACTTTTTGATATCGGACATATTTTATCAATGGTTAGACAACAGAAACAGAAGTTAGAAAGAAGAAGATATAAAAGGAGGAATGTTAAAGTGGAGAGTTGTTTAAGAAGATGATGTTAAGTATTATTATATTATCATATTATTGTCAATATTATAGTGATGAATACCACGACAAATATGTGTATCATGATGGTTTAAAAATAACTGTACCCAGACCACACAATGTTTGGTGAAAATTGAATGTTATATAAATAAAACATTTATACAAAGGGAGGTTAGATTTAGTTCGCTTGTGGCTGTGTAAGGATTCTAGACTAATTCCTCTTTTGACTCCGCCCCCACCCCCAGGTTCTGCCACTCCTTCTCCTACAAAGTCGGGGTCTTGCACTCACCGATCTGGTTTCGCTGTCGTCTCTCTCCGGATTTACTTTCACTACGACCGTTGTGATCAAGCCCACCATTTCTGGGGTAGGGATGGTGTTCTCAGGGACAACTTGAGGATTCTCAAAGTACCGATTCTAAGGTTAAGAAACACAACCGAAGCATCACTCTGGGCCGCCGATCGCAGGCTGCAATGCGGAAGTTAATTGGAACGGATGGGATGCTGGGGCCAGGAATTCAGGAAAGCCAGCCAAACGGGAAGAGAAGCCTTGGCGATTCAGCGCTAACCGGTTCAAAACCAAGGTTTTCCCAATAAAACTTTCGTGCAGTATAGAAGAAAACCGTAATCTCACAATCAGCTGGGCCAGAGCGCTGACTTCCTCCCAGGGATCCAAGATCCGGGACTGACACCAGTAGGGAAAACGCCACATGCTTCAATGCTGGGTTTATTCAGCCATATTCTGGCATGCAGGGAGTTCATTCAGCAGCAAAAGTCAGGGCGCTGAGAGCGTCCGTCTCCCAGCGTCCTTAAATAGGCGAGCCACGCCTGTCCCCTGCGTGTGCCTTGCCTGGTGTTTGTCCTGCGCTCTCGCCCAGCTGATTGTCGGGCCTGAACAACTGCTCGGCGCGTTCTGGCCTTGGCCACGCCTCTACGCCTTGCAGCTGAGCTCCGCTGCTACCTCCACCATCATGAGGCCGCCGAGCCAAGCTGAGTGTCCACACGGTGCCTGAGCCTCCTGAGTCACTGCTCCAGTCGTTGCAACAACCACCCAGCCTGTTGTGCCTCGCTCGCCCCCCTCTCCGCAGCCGGGCCCCTCTCATCTCCTGTTATCTCAGCCAGAGACTGATAATGAAGACGAACGGCCTGGCATGCCTTCAGCCCCCAGTCCTGGCACCATGCCCGGACAAACCGAGCAAATAAACCCCTCCCCCACAGCATGTGAATATGAGGAATATGAAGCCAGTCACGAGCTGGAATTGCCGGCAGCTGGAGGGTGGATGGATCCACGCTTCCGGAGAATGGAGAGGCGACGTCAGCAAAAGGGAGGGAGGGGCAGGCCTGGATAAGTGCTGAGTCATGGAGCCACACCCCATGGCCTATATAAAGGATCTGCTTTCTGGCATTCTTTGAGTCAGGCAAAGTCTAATTTGAACTGCTGAAGTCACATCTTGGACTCCTGCCTGCCCTGAGAACTCTGACAGAACTTTGGCAAAGCTGCAGAGGCTTTGTGGCCACGCTTGATACAGACTTCCCCCACCCGGCCGTCAGAGGAGGAGTGGGACACGACACAGCCCGTCACCGGTGCATTCCTGACACCCCCACTGTGCTCCCACCCCATTGTGGCAAATCCCGGGCCTTGCGGCTTGATACATAAATGTCATCATCGTATAACCTACCACTACTTTTGGAAGTTCTTTGTAAATCTGTTTCACAAAATCCAAGAAATGATGAATCTGCAGAAAAAAGGGGAAGGTGTTACGGGAAATTTGATTTCAAAACCTGAAACCGTTCTAGTCTTGGAAGGAGTCCAACCGAGTCCCAGGGTCTGCTGCTTGAGGAGACCACAACCAAAGACCCTTTGCCCACCCTACCTTAACATTCTTCTCCCCACAAAGATTACTCGTGGGAACCCCAAAACATTTGTGAGCTTCGACTATGTCACGCAACCGCAGGTCTCACTAAATTAAAAAACTTTGGCCAGGAAATTATTTACCTCTTGTGTGATGGGTGGCCGGAACTGTTTGTGAAGCTCAATAATTATCCTCAAGCAAATAAGTACATTTTCTTCGTTTTCGGTCTAAAAATGAGGGTGGGAGAGAGAGATGAAAGAGGGTTTATTAAGTAGGAAAAATCAGAACCGCATCCTGTCAACGGTTTTCAAAAAAATTATGGAGAGCAGAGTCAAAGAGAATTACCTCTAGAAACCTAAACATCACAGATAAGATATTTTTGGTGTGCGGGCGCAGATGCTCGTTGGTTGGTATTCTATGGATTATTTCCAGAACTAATTTTCTCAGTTGCTACAGAAGGGGAGAAGAAAATAAAAATGGGAAACAGAACTTGGGTTTTGAATGATAAAACACGTTTCTGTTAAAAGACCCAAAGGTAAAGGTTCCCCTTGCATATATATGCTAGCTGTTCCCAACTCTAGGGGGCGGTGCTCATCTCCGTTTCAAAGCCAAAGAGCCAGCGCTGTCCGAAGATGTCTCCGTGGTCATGTGGCCGGCATGACTCAACGCCAAAGGCCCACGGAACACTGTTCCCTTCCCACCAAAGGTGGTCACTATTTTTCTACGTGCTTTCAAACTGCTAGGTTGGCAGAAGCTGGGACAAGTCACAGGAACTCACCCTGTTACGCGGCAGGGGGGATTCGAACCGCTGAACTGCCGACCTTTCGATCGACCAGCTCAGCGTCTTAGCCACTGAGAAAGAATTCTATTCTATTTTATTCTATTAAACGAAGAAGTATTCTGGAGAGTACCTGTGCAGGTTTTTCCTGCAGGAACTGGACTTCCCCGTCTTGGAGAAACGTAAGGAAGCGAGGGATGATGTGTTCCAGGAATGTGGAATATTGAGGCGATGAGGTGACATTCTAGCAAGAGAAAAATAAAAGACTTCAGGGAGTTTCCCAACCACGCAGAGGGTGTAAAATACTGCTTCTCAACCTCAACTTTAAGATGGGTGGACTTCAACTCCCAGAATCCCCCACTCAGCATCTGTTACAGGTAGTCCTCGACTTACGGCAACAGACCCCAGGATTTCTGTTGCTAAGCGAGACAGTCCGGCAAATTTTGTCCCGTTTTACAACCTTCCTTGCCGTGGCTGTTAAGCGAATCACTGCAGTTGTTAAGTTAGCAACACGGCTGTTAAGTGAATCTAGCTTCTCCTGTGGGCTTTTATTTTACTTGTTTATTGGAATTTGTCAAACAAAAAACGAGAAGAAGAATAAGAGAGTGAAGACTTTGCTCGTCAGAAGGTTGCAAAAGGGGAATCACATGACACACACACACACCCCAGGGACACTGCAACCGTTGTATATGTGAGTCAGTTGTCAAGCATCTAAATTTTGATCATGCGACCAGGGAAAATGCTGCAAAACGGTCGTGTGAAAAACGGTCGTCACTTTTTTTAGTGCCGTTGTAAGTTAGAACGGTCACTCAGTGAGCTGTGGTTATGTCAAGGGCTACCTGCATTTCTATCCTTACCTCAAGTGCTTTGGAGAAGAGGTTGATCTCCTCTTCTTTGTGACAGCCCCATAAATATTGGGAGACTGTTATTATGTCACGCCCTAGTCACATATTATGTCACATAAGAAGAACGGTTGCAGGAACTGGGTATGTCTAGTTTAATGAAAAGAAGGACCAGGGGAGACATCATAGCATCTTCCAATATCTCAGGGGTTGCCACAAAGAAGAGGGAGTCAAGCTATTCTCCAAAACACCTGAAGGCAGGAGAAGAAACAATGGGTGGAAACTCACCAAGGAAAGAAACAACTTAGAACTAAGGAGAAATTTCCTGACAGTTAGAACAATTAATCAGTAGAACAACTTGCTACCAGAAGTTATGAATGCTCCAACACTGGAAGTTTTTAAGAAGATGTTGGATAACCATTTATCTGAAGTGGTGTAGGTTTTCCTGCCTAAGCAGGGGGTTGGACTAGAAGACCTCCAAGGTCCCTTCCAACTCTTGTTATTCTATTCTATTCTAGTCATGATAACAGTCTTCCAAGATCTACCAGCAGGTTTCTAATAACAAAAAACCTTCTAACCAGGAAGTGAACTCCAATCAACAGTGGCCCCAACGTCCAGCTCTGTCAAGCACCCCATCAAAACCCAGGACCGTTACCTCAAAGTTTTCACTAACTTCTTGCATCATCTTCAATTTCGTTTCATCGGCTGCAAAGCAAGAATGAAAGGCAGGTGTTGAAATACATATTTACCTGTAGCAGGGAGGCATTATTTGAACCGTCTGAAAGAAGCAATCAGATCTTATCAGTTTGGCTCTCACGACCCCCGTTTTATGCATCACACCTCACCATTTCCAGCCACATCTTTTCACACACACCACACACTCATCTCCACACACTCACGCCCATGTGATTTTTTTTGCGGGGGTTCAAGAGAAAGAAAGGTCATCATTTGCTTCTCCGTTACGTCTCCAAGCAAGCCAGAAATGACACGGCGGCAGAAAAACCTGGGTTTGCGTCTTCACACGTGCATTCTGACCCCCCACCCCCTCTCTCAGGTGCAAAATGTAATCCAGCCTCCAATCTGTGCCAACCACGGTTGCTCAAATTCTGGGTTTAAGAATTCACAATTCTATATGACTCCAAAGGAAGAGAATGTGCATTCTGGAGCAGGGGTCTCCAACCTTGGCAACTTTAAGACTTGTGGACTTCAACTCCCAGAATTCCAAGTTGCCAAGGTTGGAGACCCCTGTTCTGGAGGATAATTCACAATTTGCCAAGTACAATTTGCACCAGAGTTTGTTCAAAAGTTTGCGCCCAAAGAAAACCAGCGCCGGAGAAAAAAACTTACGTGTGTTAGCATCGGTGAGAGCTGCCACAAACTGGAGATATTTTTTCATTAAGGTGGTCTGGTCGACCACGGTGGGCCCTTGGGTTGAAACGAATGCCATTTTAAAAAAAAAAAATCTGAAGGTTAAGGGAATACTTAAGGAGGAAACTGAAGAGCTCAAGTGATCAGCCAGCCTGAAAGAAAAGAGAAAGCAAAGCTATTTTAGCCTCATTACGCAGATGTTGTGATGTTACAGGGGAAATTTATTTAGTTTTATCCCACTTTTTTTTTAATAACTCAAGGCAGCTCAAGAGGGACTGGCCCAAAGTTACCTAGCTGGCTTTCATGCCTAAGGCAGGACTACAAGTCCCCCATCCCCTGGTGATAGACTCAAAATTATCCAGTTGGCTTTCATGCTGAAGAGGACTAGAACTCACCATCTCCTGGTGATTGGCCCAAAGTCACCCAGCCAACTTTCATGCCTATGGTGGGGCTAGAACTCTCCATCTCCTGGTGATTGGTCCAAAGTCACCCAGCTGGCTTTCATGCCTATGGCGGGACTAGAACTCACTGTCTCCTGCTGATTGGTCCAAAGTCATCTAGCTGGCTTGCATGCCTATGGCGGGACTAGAATTCACCGTCTCCTAGTGACTGGCCCATAGCCACCTAGCTGGCTTTCATGCCTATGGCGGGACTAGAACTCCCCATCTCCTGGTGATAAGACTCAAAATTATCCAGGTGGCTTTCCTGCTTAAGAGAACTAGAACTCACAGTCTCCTAGCAACTGGCCCAAAGTCACCCAACTAGCTTTCATGCCTAAGGTGAGACAGGAACTCACAGTCTCCTGGTGATTGGCCCAAAGTCCCCCAGCTGGCTTTCATGCCTAAGGCAGGACTACAATTCCCCATCTCCTGGTGATAGACTCAAAATTATCCGGTTGGCTTTCATGCTTAAGAAGACTAGAACGCACTGTCTCCTGGTGATTGGCACACAGTCACCCAGCTGGCTTTCATGGGTGACTTCAGACCAGTCAGTCCCAGCCTCCCTTGCAGGGCTGTTGTTGCAGAGACAAAAACAACGCTCTTTGCCCTGCCGTCCCTTGTGCAAAAAAGCAAGAAGAGATCCAATCCAATCCATCTACGGTAGATTAAAAGCTCCGCACAAACACATCCCACAGGGCTGAATCTATCCTAACTCCTACTCCAAACCCAAAGCAACAACTCCCATCATCCCCAGCCGCCCCATCATCCTTTGAAACCCCCACCCTACCCCTAAATTTGAAACGACTCCCCCCACCCTTTTGCATCGCACGAAGCGAGAGGCAAGGAAGGATTTCCCCCTCTCCGTGAACGCCCAGCACTGGGCTGGGAACCATGGGAACGGCCGTCCCCCGAAAAAAGCAGAGGGCGCCCGGTTGGAGAAGCTCCCCGGTGGCAGCAGCCGGCTGTCAATCTCGCGTCGGCCACGCCTCCCCCCGCGCGAAGGGCCACGCCTCCCCGCCACGCCCACTTTTGTGCTTCGCAAAGGGAGGGGAAGCGTGGCTCCCCTCCATCCGTCCCCGCCCCGCCCCTCCCCGGCCCAGCTCCCCGCCGGCTCCTCTCACCGGCCCGGGCCGCGCAGGCCGCTTCTTCATGCCCGTCTCGGCGGCTTCCCGAAGCTCCGCGGCCGCAGCAGCCCCGGAGACCCGGCCGCCTCCCTGGCCTCCTCCGCTGCTTCACCTGCCCGCGGCGGAAGCCTTTGGCGGCGCCACTTCCGGTGCTGTCCTCCTCCCCGGCCTCCCTAGAGCTAGGCGAGAGTGGAGAGGGGCCCTGCTGCCGTCATTTCCGCCTTCCTCCCCAAGCGCCTTTGAAAACCTAAACCAAAGGATCATAACATCGCATAACATAACATCAGAGTTGGAAGGGACCTTGGAGGCCTTCTAGTCCAACCCCCTGCCCAGACAGGAAACCCTACACCATCTCAGTCAGATGGTTATCCAACATTTTCTTAAAAATGGATGAAGGGCAGTTGGGAGGCGCCCCTGCACTAAGAATACAGGAGTGTAAAAATCAATCCAGGAATGCGGGAAAGAATGAATGAATTAATGAGGGAGGGAGAGAAAGAGAGAAATAGAAAAGAAAAGTAAGAGGAGGGAAGGAGAGAAAGGAAAAAAAAGGAAAACAAGGGAGGGAGAGAAAGAAAGCAAAAAAGAAAAGAAAGAAAGAAAGAAACGGCGAGAAAGAAAGTGAAACGAAGGAGGAAGGGAGAGAAATCAAAAGAGAAAGAAAAAAGGAGGGAAAGAAAAAGGGAGGGAGAGAAAGCTAAGGAATGAAGGGAGGAAAGAAAGAGAGTAGGAAGAAAGAGGAGGGAGGGAGGGAGGGAGGGAGGGAAAGAATAGAATAGAATAGAATAGAATAGAATTTTTATTGGCCAAGTGTGATTGGACACACAAGGAATTTGTCTTGGTGCATATGCTCTCAGTGTACATAAAAGAAAAGATACGTTCATCAAGGTACAACATTTACAACACAATTGATGGTCAATATATCAATATAAATCATAAGGATTGCCAGCAACAAGTTATAGTCATACAGTCATAAATGGAAAGAGATTGGTGATGGGAACTATGAGAAGATTAATAGTAGTGCAGATTCAGTAAATAGTTTGACAGTGTTGATGGAATTATTTGTTTAGCAGAGTGATGGCCTTCGGGAAAAAACTGTTCTTGTGTCTAGTTGTTCTGGGGTGCAGTGCTCTATAGCGTCGTTTTGAGGGTAGGAGTTGAAACAGAAAGAAAGAAAAAGAAAGAAAGAGAAAGAAAAAGGGAGGGAGAGAAAGCTAAGGAATGAAGGGAGGAAAGAAAGAGAGTAGGAAGAAAGGAAGAAAGAGGAGGGAGGGAGGGAGGGAGGGAGGGAAAGAATAGAATAGAATAGAATAGAATAGAATTTTTTATTGGCCAAGTGTGATTGGACACACAAGGAATTTGTCTTGGTGCATATGCTCTCAGTGTACATAAAAGAAAAGATACCTTCATCAAGGTACAACATTTACAACACAATTGATGGTCAATATATCAATATAAATCATAAGGATTGCCAGCAACAAGTTATAGTCATACAGTCATAAATGGAAAGAGATTGGTGATGGGAACTATGAGAAGATTAATAGTAGTGCAGATTCAGTAAATAGTTTGACAGTGTTGAGGGAATTATTTGTTTAGCAGAGTGATGGCCTTCGGGAAAAAACTGTTCTTGTGTCTAGTTGTTCTGGTGTGCAGTGCTCTATAGCGTCGTTTTGAGGGTAGGAGTTGAAACAGAAAGAAAGAAAAAGAAAGAAAGAGAAAGAAACAGGGAGGGAGAAAAAGAAAAAGAAAGAAAAGGGAGGGAAAGAAGAAAGCAAGCAAACGAAAGAGAAAAAAGAAAGAAAAAAGAAGAGAGGGAGGGAAAGAAAGCGAAAGAATGAAAAGAGGGAAAGGAAGGAAGGAAGAAAGCCATTCATCGTCCTGAGTACAGCTTTGCATCGTGCATAGATTTTGCTTTTGGCTACATACGTGAGGATTCATGTTTCGCTTTCAATGCGTGAAGGATGCAGGGACTTTGCCTTCTCAAACTTTTTCTATCTCTATAACTCGCCTCCTCTTCTCGGATTAGCCAATCAGGGTGCCGATCTCGCCTGTTCCCAACCAATCCATGCAACCTTTTGCAGCACAATACAGAACTGAGTCTTGCAGACTTCTCGGGGAGGAGGGGGGGGGATGATTTCCAGAGGTACAAGAACTACAGCTCCCATAATTCCCTATCGGTAGCGTCGGACTTTTTTCTAGGGCTTTTTCGTGCCTTTTATCTGTATTTGACTTTGCAAAGTGGCACAAGCGCTTAAAACCTATTTATTTCGGATGGCTGGACTGGCTTGATTTTAAAATTTTAATTTAATTTTAATTGGGTTTTAAATTTCTGTAATTTTATGGGTGTCATTTGTATTTTAAATTTTTTCGACAAATTGAATAAGTTTTTTAAGGGCTATTTTTAATATTGTATTTGTCTATGGTTGTTTTTTACTTGGTTGTTCACCGCCCTGAGTCCTTCGGGAGAAGGGTGGTATACAAATTAAAATAATAATAATAATAATAATAATAATAATAATAATAATAATAATAATAATAATAATAATAATAATAATAAGAAGAAGAAGAAGAAGAAGAAGAAGAAGAAGAAGAAGAAGAAGAAGAAGAAGAAGAAGAAGAAGAAGAAGAAGAAGAAGAAGAAGAAGCATAAAATGTTCCCCTTAAAGTGGAAAAGCGCAGCTAAACAATGGATGGAAGGAGAGATTCAACCTGGAAATAAGGAGAAATTTTCTGACAGTGAGAACAATCAACCCATGGAACAGAAGTTACTTTCGGAAGTTGTGGGAGTTTCGTCCCTGGAGGCTTTCAAGAAGAAACTGGACTGCCTTCTGTCAGAAATAGTGTAGGGTCTCTTGCTTAGATGGGGGTTGGACTAGATGACCTACAAGGTCCCTTCCAACTCTGTTATTCTGTAAAGCAGTGGACACGGTCATTATGCATCTGTAAGTCTTTTAAAATGCTACATTTTTTTTTCTCACCCAAGTCATCTCCTATTTAGTTGCTACAGTTTCTATTTGTTTCCCTTGATTGGAAAAAAAACAAGGATTTCCCAACCCGCATTTGCCTTCTACTGTCAGCTTTACAGCCTTATTCTTTCAGCCAACAAGTCATTCATGCTCGCATGGCTGAGTTTTTGGATGGGTTCGCACAATGAAGACAAAACGAAGCAAATTCTATTTTTGTATTCGTGTGAAGCAAACTTACTTCACTTTGTACAATAGGACAACATTTTTTTCCCAGGCTTGGCAACTTGGAAGATTGCATGGATTTTAGCACCCAGAATTCCTCAGCCTGCCTGGAATTCCTATTTTGAGGGTGTTCAAAATGTTATGAAATAAAAATATGAAAGGATGTGTGTTCTAATTTTATTACATACTGTGCACATTTTGCAGTTATTTTTAGGTTGGGTTAGGATGCATTTATAACTTTGCAGGAATTTAACGTACACTGAGAGCATCCGCACCAAGACAAATTCACACTTGGCCAATAAAAAAAATCTATTTTATTCTATTCTAAATACTTACAGAAAGAAAAACAATGCAGGGATATTTTTTTTAATCATCAAAATCAGTCTGAAAAACACTCTCGCAGTTGTATTAAAATTTTATGCATTAAAAATAATAATAAAAATAACTCCCTGTCTCACAAAGAATTTATTATTATTATTATTATTATTATTATTATTATTATTATTATTATTATTATTATTATTATTATTATTATTTAATTTGTATACCGCCCTTCTCCCGAAGGACTCAGGGCAGTTAACAGCCATAATAAAAATGACAGTCAATAAATACAATACAAATAAAACAATAACTAAAAAACTTATTCAAAATTTGGCCCAAATTTAAAATACATTTAAAACCCTAAAAAAACCAATTAAAAATTAAAAACCCATAAAACCCATTGCTGCATAAGGCCCTGAAGAATCTGCTACAAAATTTGTTTAGTATTTCTTTATATCTCGCCCACTCAGCTTTCATATCTACAATGGGACTAGAACTCGCAGTCTCCTGGTGATTGGCTCAAAGTCACCTAGCTGACTTTCATGCCTAAGGCAGGACTAGAATTCATCATCTCCTAGTGATTGGTCTGAAGTCAACCAGTCAGCTTTCATATCTACAATGGGACTAGAACTCACCATCTCCTGGTGATTGGCCCAAAGTCAACCACAGCTTTCCTATCTAAAGTGGGACTACAACTCACTGTCTCCTGGTGATTGATCTGAAGTCAGCCAGTCAGCTTTCCTATCTAAAGTGGGACTAGAACTCACTGTCTCCTGGTGATTGGTCTGAAGTCAGCCAGTCAGCTTTCCTATCTAAAGTGGGACTAGAACTCACTGTCTCCTGGTGATTGGTCTGAAGTCAGCCAGTCAGCTTTCCTATCTAAAGTGGGACTAGAACTCACTGTCTCCTGGTGATTGGTCCGAAAGTCATCCAGCCGGCTGAGGCAAAAACTAGAACTCACTGTCTCCAAGCTTCTAACCTGGTGCCTTAACCAAATGGCTCCTTCTAAGGCAGCCTAGGTGTGAACAAAATCCTGAGGAATATTTAACAGGAATTTTTTGTCTGCATGGAAATAAACCGCCTCAGCTTACAGAAGGACCTGTAGGCACCGTTCTCTGACTGCCAACAGGGGTCAGTCAGCAGCTACCGACGGGCTGTTTTGCTCCGCAAGGTAAGAGGGAAAGCTGAGCCAGCCCTACTGAATCCGACTCTCTCAGCCCTGAGCAGACAGCAGAAAGAGGTTTCCTTCCAAGGCCATCCACTCCTCAATGGCGCTGCCGTTTTCTGCCCTCCAGGTGTTTTGGGGGGTGCTGTTTCTGGCCACCAGAGCTGCAGGTAAGTCAGACCAACTCCTCTTTCTCAGGGAAGGGGGAGGAGGAGGAGGAGAAAACAGGACTGGCAGCGGTTCTGGAATTTGCTGTGAATTCATGATAAGAAGATGCCCTCCGCTTCCGGAGGTGAACGTATTAAAATGCCACGGCTGTCTTTTATTTACTTTGAAGGGTTTTCCAGAATCCTCTTGCCTGTGGATGAGGAAGTGGGGGGGGGATGACTTTTTTAAGATTTGCAGTCCTGAGTGATTAGAAGGGGCCTCTGTGGCTCAGACTGGTAAGACAGTCTGTTATTAACAGCAGCTGCTTGCAATTACTGCAGGTTCAAGCCCCACCAGGCCCAAGGTTGACTCAGCCTTCCATCCTTTATAAGGTAGGTAAAATGAGGACCCAGATTGTTGGGGGCAATAAAGTTGACTTTGTATATAATATACAAATGGATGAAGACTATTGCTTGACATAGTGTAAGCCGCCTTGAGTCTTCGGAGAAGGGCGGGATATAAATGCAAATAAAAACAAAAAAGAGGGGGTGCACGACCTGAGGTTTTATTTTATTTATTTTATTTATTTATTGGTCACAACAGTGTATATATAAGCATAAGCATGAAGTAACTATACGATATATAAGCATATATATAAGCATAAGTGTGTAATAACTATACGAAATTGGATATAATCAAAGGGAACATTAGGACAGGAACGGAAGGCACGCTGCTGCTCTTATGCGCGCTTGTTGTGGGGGTTCCCCAAATACTCTCTATTTGCACGATGATTAAGGAAAATATTTTACATTTTATTGTAAAATATTTTACAAGAAGAGTTCTCCACTCCTCTGAATACAACAAAATACCTTATGCCACCAGACTTGAAATCTTGGGTTTAGAAAACTTAGAACTCCGCCGCCTTCGACAGGACCTGTGTTTAACTCATAGAATCATCTATTGCAATGTCCTTCCTGTTGAAGACTACTTCAGCTGCAATCACAACAATACAAGAGCAAACAATAGATTTAAGCTTAATGTGAACCGCTTCAATCTTGATTGCAGAAAATGTGACTTCTGTAACAGAGTTGTTAAAGCTTGGAACACACTACCTGACTCTGTGGTCTCTTCTCAAAATCCCCAAAGCTTTAACCAAAAACTGTCTACTATTGACCTCACCCCATTCTTAAGAGGTCTGTAAGGGGCGTGCATAAGAGCACAAACGTGCCTACCTTCCTGTCCTATTGTTTCCTTTCATTATATCCAATTAATATAGTTATTACATACTTATGCTTATATATATATGCTTATATATTATATAGTTACTTTCATGCTTATGCTTATATATACTGTTGTGACAAAATAAATAAATAAAAATAATAAAATAAATCAAGACAGCTCAAGGATCCATCTCAGCATTGAGCCCGCTCAGTAACATTCCCCGCTCAGTGGAGGAGAATATTTGAATGTATTCTACAGCGCCCACCCGCCCGCCACTCTCCCTGAGACAGTGGCTGAATCCACACAACACACTAAAGCTTGCAAGAAGACACTGAACTGCCCTCTGTCAGAAATGGAATAGTAGGGTCTCCTGGTTTTGGGGGTGGGGGTTGAACTAGATGATCTACAAGGTCCCTTCCAATTCTGTTATTCTGTAATTAATTCTGTAAAGCCCTAAATAGCTGAATTATAGTTTAAACCAGGGGTCTCCAACCTTGGCAACTTTAAATCAGGCGGACTTCAATTCCCAGAACCCCCCAGCTCTGGGAGTTGAAGTCCGCCTGGCTTAAAGTTGCCAAGGTTGGAGACCCCTGGTTTAAACTAATGTTGTTTGGCCGTCTGCTTTGTCCATGTTAAAGAAACCCCCGAAAACCTAGCATCAATCGCAATAACCATTTTGCTGGCTTTAAATAGTTTCCTGAATGTTAGCTTTCATGCTTAGGCCATCACACAAATGTGTGAAACATTTCACTCCAAAGGGACAATTATTTTGGTCTACTGAATGAAATTTAGATGAACAGCCCCGTTTCTTTTTCCTACAGTTTAACGTCTGATCAGCTACCTTTTTTTGTGGGTGGGGGATATTCTGAAAAAGCTGGCTTTGGCTGGCTCCATACCTTAAAGCTTGGTCTCTTCAATTAGGGTTAGTTAGCCAAGCTGCAGTTAGTTGGCTTTGCACAAGAGCTAAGTTTTTAAAGTCAAAAATCAAGCCACAATGATTTGATGGCAAACTAGGGTTGAAACAAGCCGGGTGTTCTGTCCCCCTCGCCTCAGTCCGAGCGATGGCTTAATTAGCTGGCACTATCAGCTCTGGCAGCAAATTAGCGAGCGTCTGCCAAGTGATTCTGTTATTTCCCTTGATGCCGATGAGTCACCCAGGAACAAACAGTACTTCAGCTCTTAGTTAAGCAGTTGATTTGCCTGCTACGAAGAGGCACAGCAGCCCTTGCTGCTTTTACATCCTGTGGGGTGTGGCTCCATGACTCAGCACTTCCTAGGCCTGCCCCATCCCTGCTTCTGTTGTTCCCGCCACTCCTGCCTACGAAACCTAGGGTCCAGCCAGGCCTGATTGCCATCAGCTGGGTCTGGAGGCGTGGCCTGGGGGGGGAAGAGTCAGGGGACGGAGGCCTTGTTATCTCCTCCACCTGGCCTGCCTCTGGCTCCTGGAGCTGAGCCAGGGAAGCCGGTGCTCCCAAGGTAAGTCCTGATGGCCCTTCCCCCTCACTTTCCAAGTCACATTCTGGCAGGGGGCCCGGCTCGGGGGGGGGCGGAGACACACAACACCAGAGCGTAGTTTGGCAAGTAAATCCTGGCTTTGTTTAATGAAAATGAGTCTGCCTTTTGTCAGGAAAGCAAGAAATGTGAAATGAAGAAAGCTTAAAAAAAAAAAAACACCACGATAAACGTTTTGCTTTTTTTAATGGATCAGGAACTTCAAAGCCAGGATACAGGACTGAACCAGGGGTAAAATGCGTTTGTAGCAAATGTTTAAAATAAAATCAGTGTTCCCCTGTTTAAGGCTATGTTAAACCGCTCTTAGGGTTTTACACTGCAAGTCCCTTATTTTAGCATGTTGGAAAATGGCCCCACCTATTCTCAGCTAACATGGGTAGAGCAAGTCACAGGGCTGTAAGTTGCCAACCCCTGGCGTCTAAAATCATTCCTGCAATTTTTACGAACGTTTGGATATTCTTCACCCACTCTTTGGAGTTGAAGGGGGACGAAGACGTGCCTCACCCAATGGCTCATTTTGCCTTGATTTGATGTGGGTTTGGGAAGTGAGCATAAGGGTGTTTTTAAACAGATTAACAGAGTCGGAAGAGACCTTGTAGGTCATCTAGTCCAACCCCTCCACACCCGAGCAGGAGACCCTACACCATCTCTGACAAATGGCAGTCCAATCTTTTCTTGAAAGCCTCCAGTGATGAAACTCCCACAACTTCCGAAGGCAGCTTCTGTTCCATGGGTTGATTGTTCTCACTGTCAGAAAATTCCTCCTTATTTCCAGGTTGAATCTCTCCTTGTTCAGTTTCCATCCATTGTTCCTTGTCTGGCCTTCAAGAGCTTTGGAAAATAGCTTGACCCTCCTCTCCTCTCTGTGGCAGCCCCTTAAATATTGGAAGGCTGCTATCCTGTCTCCCCTGGTCCTTCTCTTCACTAGACCAGCCATGCCCAGTTCCTGCAACCGTTCTTCATATGTTTCAGCCTCCAGCCCCCTAATAATTCTGGTTCCTCTTCTCTGTACTTTTTCTAGAGTCTCAACTTCTTTTTTTATAGCATGGTGACCAAAACTGGATGCAGTATTCTAGGTGTGGTCTTACTAGGGCTTTATAGAATGGTATTATAGAGTGGTATGTGAGAATGACCTTGGGGGATGAGGGATGCCCAGGAAACCATCAAATAAGAGAGTGGGGGAACCCCCAGTGACTTAATGGGCAGAGGAAAGAAACGTAGGAAGGACCCACCCCGATGGTACAGATGGTTAAAGAAGGAGCAGTGGTGGGTTGCTATCAGTTCGCCCCAGATCGGGCGAACGGGTAGCAGAGGGAGGCTCTGCCCACCCGCCCAGAAAGTGTCGTGTCCCACTCCTCCGCTGACGGCCGGGTCAAGGAAATCCGAATCAGGCGTGCCTCTGCAACTCTGCCAAAGTCCTAGCAAAGTCCTCAGGGCAGGCAGGAGACCAGAAAGTGACTTCAGCAAGATATGTTTAGACTTTGCCTGACTCAGAGAATGCCAGAAAGCAGATCCTTTATATAGGCCATGGGGTGTGGCTCCATGACTCAGTACTTATCCAGGCCTGCCCCTCCCTTCCTTCTGTTGCCTCCGTCTATCAAGTCTTCTGATGCGAGGGTCACTCCAGTCTGCAGCTGTTGGCAATTGACATCCCTCAGGCTCACATGCTGTGGAGGAGGGGGAGGGGTCTAGTTGCTCCGTTTGCCTGGGCATGGAGCCAGAGCTGGGGGCTGGAGATACTTCCTCCTCTTCAGCCTGTCTGGGCATGGAGCCAGGGCTGGGGCCGGGAGGCATACTAGGACATTCCTCCGTGTTCGGAAGCAGATAAGAAGGCCCCGGCTGTGGTGAGATCAGACGAGACACAACAGAAAGCTTCCGCACTTGTGCAAAAGCATCGCACGCACAAAAGTGTGCGTGTGTCCACGAGCAAACCGGTAGCGGCGAGATTTGAAACCCAGTACTGAGTGGGAGATTTGTACCTTCAGATTTGCAAGACTGACATCACCTGTCCAGGTACACCAGACAAAGAAACACAGCTAGAAATGCTGCCTCTGCTTCCTAGTAAGGTTCCATTAACAGAATCGTGCGATGTTCAATATTGTTGCAGAATGGAGGCGAGAGGGGACAAGCGTGGAGGATCCCAAGGAGGCTGTCCAGAAAATAGGACGTTTCATCATGGCATTGAAGTTGCCGGAGGAAGTCCAAGCGGAGCGAGAAACTCAAGGCAAGATGCAGAGTTTGGAAATCTCAGGGGCTTTAGGAAAAAATATGTCTATATATTAAAAAAAATTCCCCTTACTCTAGCACTGATGACGTTACCTAGCTGTTTACCTGCAAGTAAACAGCCAAGCTCAGAGAGCACCAAGAATCCCACAGCCACATCCTCCTCCTCCTCTCCCCAAACACCACTCCCGTCCCATCTCACACTGATGAAGTTACCTAGTTGGGTAATGAAAGGTCTACAAGAAAACCACCAAGCTCAGAGAGCACCAAGGACCCCATAGTCCTCCTCTTTTCCCTCCTCCCCTTTCCCTCCTCCTCCTCCTCCACAAACACCATTCCCTTCTCACACTGATGAAGTTACCTAGTTGGGTAATGAAAGGTCTACAAGAAAACCACCAAGCTCAGAGAACACCAAGGACCCCATAGTCCTCCTCCTTTACCTCCACTCCTTTTCTTTCTCCTCCTCCTCCACAAACCCCACTCCCATCTCACACTGATGGTGAGGTTACCTAGTTGGGTAACGAGATGTCTGCAAGAAAACCA
This sequence comes from Ahaetulla prasina, assembly GCF_028640845.1. Taxonomy (NCBI): domain Eukaryota; kingdom Metazoa; phylum Chordata; class Lepidosauria; order Squamata; family Colubridae; genus Ahaetulla; species Ahaetulla prasina. Next base: position 18,341,458 of record NC_080552.1, on the reverse strand, counting down.
CCAAGCTCAGGGATCACCAAGGACCCCTTATTTCAACCCCGAGCTACAGACGTTCTCCTTTATCGATTCCCCTCCTCTGCCCGCCAACCCAGGGACTTCAGAAACAACACACTTTGTCAGCTCAGCTATAAAACATACAGAAGGCCAAGCCATGTTAATAAAAGCAGTAGAAACTAGAAGGCAGTTTAATAGTAACTTCTTGGGGGAAATTATATATAATCAGGAAATCCTTTCTCTTTGTTCTCTCAGAATAATTGTCTTTGTAGTCCTACACTCACAGCCTCACCCCAGTTCCCTTGCTAAATACCACGTGCTGCTATATCCAATCAAATACTTTGCTTCTGGATCCGACCACATGCCCCTTCCGAAATGCATAACTATCTATTCCAGCGTTGGGGGTCGAATGACTATTTGCTAGGGGTCGCCTAAGACCATCGGAGATATGGGAAGTATACTTGCGAGTTGAAGAATCGGGAATTTGGCTTCAGGCGTGATGAATTAAAAAAGAGAGAAATCTTTGCTCTGATGTCTCCCTCTCAAGCCAGCTGCAATCACTCCCAATCGCTAGCCTAATCTGGCTTCAGGCGCCATAAACTTAATAGGGGAGGAGTCTCCGCTTTAATGCCTCCGTCCTCAAGGCAATCGCAAGCAGTTCAGATCGCTAGCCAATACGGCTTCAGGCGCGATAAATTCAAAACGAAAATAATTTTACGGTTGGGGTCGCCACATCGTGGGGAATTGTATTAAAGGGGTCGCCACATCGTGGGGAATTGTATTAAAGGAGTCACAGCACTATAAAGGTTGAGAACCACTGATCTATTCCATTCTCGCCCTTCTTAGTTAGGTTCGGCTACCTCCGGTACCGCATTAACTCAGTTGCCTTTCATTGGAATTGGGTACCAACCTTCAGCTAAGGAGGCCCTGCCCTCAGATTTGCTGCACCAAAGGAAAAGCAAGCCCAGAGGGCAACATAACACCCTTCTGCTATTACTCAGTGGGTTGTTCAGACTGAAAAAGGTTTTGAGTTAAACCTTTGAGACTTCTCAACTTAAGAAGTTAGGACAAAGAGGGGAATTTCTTGCTTACCAGTTTCTTGTTATCTCTTTTTCTTTATCTCTCTCTCTTTCTCAGATGCTGTAAGAAGCATAAACATCACAGGCGCCACCGAAGCTCGCGTCATGGAAAACTTAAATTTATCTCTGCATATCCAAGGGAGGTAAGCAATAGGTGTTTTGGTTTTTTTAAGAAATCCAATATATTTCCCCCAAGCTATCCTCTTTTTTCTTAGAATCATAAAATCATAGACCCATACAGTTTGTATATGAATATGTATATGTATATGTATATGTATATGTATATGTATATGTATATGTATATGTATATGTATATGTATTACAAACTATACTAAAAATACGAGTTCCAGGCATATTTGTAAAACAAGAAATAGACATTCTGTGAGCTCTGGAATGAAAATAATTAAAATTTTAATTATTTTTGTTCTGGAGCTCGCAGAATGTCTGTTTCTTGTTTTACATATGCATACATACATACATACATACATACATACATACATACATACATACATACGCATGCATCTATTCTATTCTGTTCTATTCTATTCTATTCTATTCTACATTTTAACCTTCACTGGAATAAAGACACTTGTAGCTGTTGACTTGCCTCCAGAAGTTGTGAATGCTCCAACACTGGAAGTTTTTAAGAAGATGTTGGATGACCATGTGAGTGAAGTGTTGTAGGGTTTCCTGCCTAAGCAGGGGGTTGGACTAGAAGACCTCCAAGGTCCCTTCCAACTCTGTTATTCTATTCTATTCTGTATTTGAATCGATGGATCCCATCTTAGCTTAAGCGTCAGCAGAATCACACCCATGGGCATTAATGCATAAGCGAGAAGGTGAACTGACTGCTACCCTCCAGAGTTGTTAATATTAGCAGTCCGACCCATCCCTGAAAGGACACAGGTCATCTCTTAATTCGGTTGAGCAAAGGGCAGCTCGGTTCTCATTTCAAAACATTTCCAGCACAGTCTTAAAAAATAAGGAAAAGCAAGTTTGGTCTCCAGGCAAAACGTGACTCCAAAATCATCAGCGAGAAATTTTGAGACTGGCACGTTGGAGCGGCCCTGCTCTTTCGTCAGGATTAAAAGGTAGTCCTCGAGTTACGACCACAAGGGAGCCTGGAATTTGTGTCGCTACGTGAAATATTTGTTAAGAGAGTTTGCCCCCGTTTTAGGACTTTTCTTGCCAGAGTCGTTAAGTGAATCATCGCAGTTTTTTTTTTTAATTTGCATTTATATCCCACCCTTCTCCGAAGACTCAGGGCGGCTTACACTATGTCAAGCAATAGTCTTCACCCATTTGTATATTATATACAAAGTCAACTTATTGCCCCCAACAATCTGGGTCCTCATTTTACCTACCTTATAAAGGATGGAAGGCTGAGTCAACCTTGGGCCTGGTGGGACTTGAACCTGCAGTAATTGCAAGCAGCTGCTGTTAATAACAGACTGCATTAGCCTGTTGAGCCACCAGAGGCCCCTGTTGAGTTCCCAGAGTCTGTGGGCATGGCTTGGAGGGTTGAGTAGCATGGTTTATTTTGACAGGAGCCTGTCTGTAGGTGAGGAACAATAACAACAGTCTGCTTGGAAGAATCACAATGTGTCTTTTTTTTAAAAAAAATTATTATTTTGGGAGCTCAAAGAGCTGATCTTTGTATTCATTTCTTTTTAGTCCTCCACTGAGTTTATGCTGGTTAATCAAGACGGAATGTATCCCGCTTGTGGGAGACCAGTGCCACCTAGTGGTGATGAATAGCACGCAATACTATCTGAACCACACCTTCAACCATGCTGGACAATACTGCCTTAGTATCCGGGTAGAGAACCGAGTGAACATCTTGCAGTCCTACCAGAAGATTAAGATAAGGCCCTCAGGTGAGGTTCGGGTGGATCTATGGGGCTCTTTTGCCTAGGGACCCTGATTCTTCCCCCACATGATTTCCTTCTCTCCCTTCCCACCTGGGATACGTATGGCCTGAAGCAGTCGTGGGATACAAAAAAAATTATTACTGGGTCTGTGGGCGTGGCTTGGTGGTCATGGCAGGGGAAGGATACTGCAAAATCCCCACTCTGGGGGAAGGATACTGCAAAATCCCCATTCCCACCCCACTCCAGGGGAAGGATACTGCAAAATCCCCATTCCCTCCCCACTCCAGGGGAAGGATACTGCAATATCTCCATTCCCCCCCGCACTCCAGGGGAAGGATACTGCAAAATCCCCATTCCCTCCCCACTCCAGGGGAAGGATACTGCAAAATCCCCATTCCCTCCCCACTCCAGGGGAAGGATACTGCAAAATCCCCATTCCCTCCCCACTCCAGGGGAAGGATACTGCAAAACCTCCATTCCTCCCACTCCAGGGAAGGATACTGCAAAATCTCCATTCCTCCCACTCCAGGGGAAGATACTGCAAAATCTCCATTCCTTCCCCACTCCAGGGGAAGGATACTGCAAAATCCCCATTCCCTCCCCACTCCAGGGGAAGGATACTGCAAAATCCCCATTCCCTCCCCACTCCAGGGGAAGGATACTGCAATATCTCCATTCCCTCCCCACTCCAGGGGAAGGATACTGCAAAATCCCCATTCCCTCCCCACTCCAGGGGAAGGATACTGCAAAATCTCCATTCCCTCCCCACTCCAGGGGGAAGATACTGCAAAATCTCCATTCCTTCCCCACTTCAGGGGAAGGATACTGCAAAATCCCCATTCCCTCTCCACTCCAGGGGGAAGATACTGCAAAATCTCCATTCCTTCCCCACTCCAGGGGAAGGATACTGCAAAATCTCCATTCCCACCCCATTCTGGGCCAGCCAGAGGTGATATTTGGTGGTTCTCTGAACTGCTCAAAATTTCCACTGCCGGTTTTCCAGAACCTGTCAGAACCTGCTGAATTTCACCCCTGATCTGCGTTCAGTGTACATAAAGGAAAAATAATATATATTCGTCAAGAATCATAAGATACAACACTTACTGACAGTCATAGGATACTAATAAGCAATCAAATCATACTAGGAAACAATGAAAAAAATGCAGTATGGCCGGCAAACTCTGCCCACAGTCAGGAGTTCGATCCTGACCAGCTGAAGGTTGAGTCAGCCTTCCATCCTTCCAAGGTCAGTAAAATGAGGAGCCAGATTGTTGGGGGAAAATAGGCTGACTCTGTAAGCCGCTTAGAGAGGGCTGTCAAGCACTGTGAAGCGGTATATAAAAGTGCTATTGCTAGTGCTAAATATAACATTTTAAGGTATCCTTCTCTTGACCTTGGAAGCTCTCCTCGGCTATCATCATTCTTGGAACTGAAAGTGGGCCATTTGCGACTATTTGCAAGCTCAGCCTTGCCTAATTGAGGCCAGCAGAAAGCTTCCGGTGCTCCCTCAAGGATTTTTTCCTTCTGTCCTTCAACAGGCATCCCCGCAGTTTTCTTCGTCCTGCCCTGCGTCATCCTTTTGCTGGCCATGCTGGGTTTAGCCATCTACATGACCTTTAGAAGCCCCGTGCAGCAGAAAGACCTGGTGGAGGTGAGCAATCTTCATTTTGCTAAACCTTAGCTAGCAAACCTGGCAGCTTTGATCCCTTGTTTGGATACCTCTTCCCAGACCGTTCCAAACCCAAGATTTAAAGCTTGTTCATGTGCAAGGATTGTCCCCTTCCCCAGTCCTCCCATCCAGCTCCAGTCCTCCCCAATGCTTGGTCTTCTCCCAGTCCTTCCAGTCTTCCCATCCACCTCCATTCCTGTCTTCTCCCAGTCAGTCCCCACCCGCAGTCTGCAGCCTGTACTCCCATCCACCTTTAGTCCTATCTGTTCCCAATCCTCCCCAGGCTTCCCGTCCACCTCCAGTCCTCTCCAATGCATTGTCTCCTCCCAGCCCTTCTCCCAGTCCTCCCCAGTCCTTTCTGTATCCTCCCAGTCTTCCCCAGTCTGCAGCCTGTCCTCCCAATCCACCCAATCTGTACCCTGTCCTCCCATCCACCTCCAATCCTCCCCAATCCTCCCTTAACTGCTCCCAATCCTCCTCCCCAGTGCTCCCTGTTCTTCCCAGTCCTTCGCCCAGTCCTCCCCCTCTTCCCTGTCCTCCCATCCATCTCCAATCTTCCCCAGTCCTCCCAGTCTCCTCCCAGTCCTCCCCAGTCCTTTCTTTCTCCTCCCAGTCCTTCGCCCAGCCCTCCCCTCTCTTCCCTGTCCTCCCATCCACCTCTAGTCCTCCCCAATGCTTCTTCTTCTCCCAGCCCTTCTTCCAGTCTTCCCCCTCTTCCTTTTCCTCCCATCCATCTCCAATCTTCCCCAGTCCTCCCCAGTCCTCCCAGTCTCCTCCCAGTCCTCCTCCCAGTCCTCCCTGTTCCTCCCAGTCCTCCTCCCTCTTCCCTGTCCTCCCATTCACCCCCCACGTCCCTGTTTCCTCCCAGTCCTTCTTCCCCGGTTCTCTGACGCTCCCTTGAGAGTTCCTCGCTAATCCTCCAGCAGCTGAAGATTCTCTCCGGCCCAACCAAGAATTTTGCCGATCTTGCTGACTTGCAGGTTGCCGATTTTGACTTCTCCCCCACCTCCGCCAAGAAGCCATCCAGCGCCCGATGGAACTGGGGCCAGATTTGCTGTGGAACCTGCTGCTTCCTTTGGTCGTCTCCGGAGCGTTGCCACCCAGCCGAAGAGCACCATCGCCTCCTTCAGTCCCTCTGCAAATCCAGACGGCCGTACAGTGCCTGAAAGAGACCCTCGGTCCCCCAATTGACTTCTGGTTGTGTGTGTGGGGCGGGGGGTCCAGCGAGTTTGCTTTGCCACCCCTCAGTGCTTTGTGAATCATCGGCGACTTCGCCGACGTGGGTGAAGAAGTGTTCCTTAAATCAGGGGTCTCCAATCTTGGCAACTTTAAGTCTGGAGGAGTTCAACTCCCAGAATTCTGGAAGTTGAAGTCCACCAGGCTTAAAGTTGCCAAGGTTGGAGACCCCTGCCTTAAATGACAGACTATCGGGAAAGAGAGTAAGCTTCACACCGTCACCCTGCCAAAAATCTGCCTTAAAGCCCTTTGGAAAGGAAAAAAAAAAAAAACCCAGAGGGTTCCAGTTTTTCCGCCTTATGCTCAGGACGCTTGAAAATGTCTTTGCAATTTCTCTTGGGAGAATTTTAGGACTGGTTGAATGATGGGAGATGCCAATGCTGCTATTTTTTGATTACCGTGTTTTTCGGAGTATAAGACACATCTTTCCCTCCCCCAAAAAACTGGGTGAAAAATTAGGTGCATCTTATAGACCGAATACGGGCATTTTTGGCCTCCCAAGCCCTCCGCGCATCGTGTTTTCGCCCTCCCAGGCCCCCAAAAGCACTTTTGCAGGCCAAAAATGGGCATGTTTTTGATGAAAACGGACATGTTTTTTGGCCACGCGGAGCACTGCAGAGTGCTTCTGGGGGCCTGGGAGGCGAAAACATGATGCACAGAGACAAAAAACTATTTTTTTTTCTTGTTTTCCTCCTGTAAATTTAAGTACGTCTTATAGTCCGAAAAATACGGTATTCTTCTCTCCGTGCTGCAGGCTTGAATATCTGTATTTTCTAAACTTGAAAAGCTCCCCAGGAATAGGTTTTGTTTTTTTCATTTTTGCTAATATCTTCCCCTGGACCATGATCAAATCATGGGAAAGCTCAAGAAATTGTAAGATACTAGAGATACTATAATAATAAAAAGCAGAACATTCCTATGCGGCCTTCAGTGAAAGCCTGATCAGTGATGCTCCGTTATTAAATTTATTTTTAAAATGTCACCAAATTATTCTCTGGGGTAAGAGAAAAAAGCCTTGAGTGGTTTTTTTTCCCCACCTCAAATGAAGTGCAGTGGTAGCATTTTTGTTTTAAGTAGTGAATTAAAAAAAAAATACAGTACATTTTTATCCTAGCAATACAACAAAGCAACAACCCACACGTTCTGACTCTTATATTTTACTCAAAAATATACAAAATAATTTTATTTTGTATATTTTTTACAAAATAAAATTATATTCTACTCAAATATAATTCCCAACCCATTCAACGGCATTCATTCAGCACCAAGCAGCCTAAACGACTTTTTTTTTTTAAAAAAAAATTACAGTTAACAGATTAACATGGAAGGGAGCTTGTATGTAGGTAATCTAGTCCAACCCTCCACCCAAGCAGGAGACCTTACACCATTTCTGACAGATGGCAAGCCAGTCTCTTCTTGAAAGCCTCCAGTGATGAAGCTCCCACAACTTCCGAAGGCAACTTCTGTTCCATCGGTTGATGGTTCTCACTGTCAGAAAATTTCTCCTTATTTCTAAATTGAATCTCTCCATGTTCAGTTTCCATCCATTGTTCCTTGTCTGGCCTTTGGATGCTTTGGAAAATAGCTTGACCCTCCCCTCCTCTCTGTGGCAGCCCCTCAAGTATTGGAAGACTGCTATCCTGTCTCCCCTTGTCCTTCTCTTCACTAGACTAGCCATGCCCAGTTCCTGCAACTGTTCTTCGTATGTTTTAGCCTCTAGTCACCCTAACCATCTTGGTTGTTTTTCTCTGCACTCTTTCTAGAGTCTCAACATCTTTTTTATAATGTGGTCACCAAAATTGGGTACAGTATCCTAGGTGTGGTTTTACTAAGGCTTTGTAGAGTGGTATTAGTACCTCCTTTGATCTTGATTGTATCCCTCTGTTGATGCAATACAGGGAAGATGCTTGACAAGGCTGCACACACATATCATGTTGTGCTGCAAAACCGCAATTTACAAGCTACAAAGGCTAATTTTGTGCCTTGTACTGCAGACAAATTTTGGTGCTGTGGTTTATTGACTCGGCCACAATTGGATGTTTCCAGAGCAAACGAGCCAAAGAGTGACGTTTTAATAACCATAACGGCTGGTTTCCTATGCTGCACAGACTCCGAGAAAGTGGCACTATAAACTTTTAATTCCTTGTGTAAAGCACATAGAATAGAATAGAATAGAATAGAATAGAATAGAATAGAATAGAATAGAATAGAATAGAATAGAATAGAATAGAATAGAATTTTATTGGCCAAGTGTGATTGGACACACAAGGAATTTGTCTTGGTGCATAGTAAAGCGATCCAGTAAGAAAATAACATCTCAGGTAGGTGACGCTGAATACACAAACACCAAATGCCGTATTTTGCCAAGCAGAGAGAAACATAAAACATAAATAAAACAGAAACTAAAATTTTGCCAGCAGAGGTCTCTCTCGCCTAAGAACATCTGAGCCGGATGTTGACTGAGGACTTGATCGTTATTTGCAGTCTGGATACTTCTAAACAATCACACTAAGGGACGCGGTAGCTCAGTGGCTAAGACGCTGAGCTTGTCGATTGAAAGGTCGGCAGTTCAGCGGTTCGAATCCCTAGTGCTGCGTAATGGGGTGAGCTCCCATGACTTGTCCCAGCTTCTGCCAATCTAGCAGTTTCGAAAGCAAGTAAAAAAAAACGCAAGTAGAAAAATAGGGACCACCTTTGGTGGGAAGGGAACAGCATTCCGTACGCCTTTGGCGTTGAGTCATGTGATGGGTTTCTACCAGTTCATCCCAGTTCAGGCGAACCAGTAGCGGCAGCAGTAGGAGGCTCCACCCACCCGCCCGGACGTCATCACGGATGCTATGCGCATGTGTAGAAACACCATGCACGAGCAAACTGAGCACACACACACACCCTCTCACAGTTCCAAACTGGTAGCCAAGGTAAGTGAAATGCACTACTGGTTTAGTCATGCCGGCCACATGACCACGGAGACATCTTTGGACAGTGCTGGCTCCTCGGCTTTGAAACGGAGATGAGCAGCGCCCCCTAGAGTCGGGAACAACTGGGACATATGTGCGAGGGGAATCCTTTACCTTTACCTAAACAATCACAAATTGGTTTGCTCACCTCCATCCTCCTCAGAAGATCTACCATCTTTACAGATGATTTATATTTGAATTAGATTCAACAGAAAAATCTGCTGCATTTTGTAGTCCAGGTCTGTCCAACCTTGGAAACTTGTGGACTTCAACTCCCAGAATTCCCCAGCAAATGGGATCACATGACCGCAGGAGACATTGCGACCATCATAAATACAAGTCGGTTGTGAAGCATCCGAAAGTAAACCCCATGACCATCAGGATGCTACAACGGTCGTAAGTATGAAAAAAAGGGCCATAAATCGCTTTTTCCCGGACTGTTGTAACTTCAAACGGTCCCTAAATGATCTGTCGTAAGTAGGGGACTAGATGTACTAATGGAAATATCATCAAGTTAAGTTTACTCAACCTTTAATTATTATTTTTCCCCTTTGTTTCTGTTTAACACACCCCGTGTATTCATGGGTTGGCAATCGGCTTATAGCGCAAAGAAAGATAAGTTGATAAGGCCTCTGTGGCTCAGACGGGTAAGACAGTCTGTTATTAACAGCAGCTGCTTGCAATTACCGCAGGTTCAAGCCCCACCAGGCCCAAGGTTGACTCAGCCTTCCATCCTTTATGAGGTAGGTAAAATGAGGACCCAGATTGTTGGGGGCAATAAAAAGTTGACTTTGTATATTAATATACAAATGGATGAAGACTATTGCTTGACACAGTGTAAGCCACCCTGAGTCTTCGGAGAAGGGCGGGATATAAATGCAAATTAAAAAAAAAAGTTGTGTCTTCTGAGCTAAGTTGTGTGAACACAGCTACTAGGTCAGGAGCGTTGGGAGGAAGAAAATTCAGCTGGTATGTACCACTCACTCAAAGCCTTGGGCGGAATTTGCTTCAAAATAGGAGATCCCTGCTGGAAACGCTGAGCCACAGATGGGGGGGGGGGTGGATGCCCAAGGCTGAATGCCTCTCTCACCTGCTGCGTTCAAGAGATGGAGGCAGAAGGCACGGGGCAGATTCCGAGCAGATTCCCAGAGAAGCCACGTTGAGAAAAGAAAGAGTGGGAGGGAAAATCGGGTTTTAGCCACCGTGCATTTTGCATGAGCTAGAAAGGGGGGGGGAGTGTGTGTTTGTGTGTGGTGTGTGTTTGTATATTCCTAGCCAAGGGCAGGTCATGTCTCAGCAGGGAAATGCCAACATATAAATATTACTTAATAGAGAACCAAGCGACCCAGACAAGGGAAAGGGCGGCTATACAAATGTGATTTTAATAAATCAATAAATCGAAATTGATTGGACAATACTGGAAGAAAGAAGAGGTACCTACAATAGAAGAATGGATACTGAAAGTCATTAATTTGGCTGAGATGGCTAAAATCTCAGCTTTTTTAAAAGACAATACGCAGGAAAGATATTTAATTGAATGGAAAAAATGGATTATCTACAAAACAGATGTCAAATTAAGAAATATCAGATTGCCTTTGAATAATTAGGAAGTTATTTTATGTAATGGGGAGGGGGTTGGGAGATGAAAAGCTTTGGATGAGGTTAATTGGATTGGAAGGGAAAATTTTATTCTATGTTTGGTTTATGTATAACAATACCTTGTGATTGACCCGGGAAGCCGGGGTGGGGGGAAGGAGGGGAAGGGGTTTCTGGGAGGAGGGGAAAAAGGGGAAATGTTTTTGTTTTTTAAAAACTTTTTCAATTAAAAAAAAATCGAAAGAAGGTCACACCGTCCATGGGGGGAAGAAGAGGAAGAGGAGGAGGAGGAGGAGGAGGAGGGAAGAAGAAGAGGAGGAGAAAGAGGAGGACCAGGAGGAGGAGGAGAAGGAGAAGGAGAAGGAGAAGGAGAAGGAGAAGGAGGAGAAAGAGAGAGAGGAGGAGGAAGAAGGTTGACTCAGCCTTCCATCCTTTATAAGGTAGGTAAAATGAGGACCCAGATTGTTGGGGCAATAAGTTGACTTTGTATATAATATACAAATGGATGAAGACTATTGCTTGACACAGTGTAAGCCGCCCTGAGTCTTCGGAGAAGGGCGGGATATAAATGCAAATAATAAAAAAAAGTTGTGTCTTCTGAGCTAAGTTGTGTGAACACAGCTACTAGGTCAGGAGCGTTGGGAGGAGGAAAATTCAGCTGGTATGTACCACTCACTCAAAGCCTTGGGCGGAATTTGCTTCAAAATAGGAGATCCCTGCTGGAAACGCTGAGCCACAGATTGGGGGGGGGGGCTGGATGCCCGAGGCTGAATGCCTCTCTCACCTGCTGCGTTCAAGAGATGGAGGCAGAAGGCACGGGGCAGATTCCGAGCAGATTCCCAGAGAAGCCACGTTGAGAAAAGAAAGAGTGGGAGGGAAAATCGGGTTTTAGCCACCGTGCATTTTGCATGAGCTAGAAAGGGGGGGGGGAGTGTGTGTTTGTGTGTGGTGTGTGTTTGTATATTCCTAGCCAAGGGCAGGTCATGTCTCAGCAGGGAAATGCCAACATATAAATATTACTTAATAGAGAACCAAGCGACCCAGACAAGGGAAAGGGTCAATAAATCTTTCAATAAATCGAAAGAAGGTCACACCATCCATGGGGGGAAGAAGAGGAGGAGGAGGAGGAGGAGGGAAGAAGAAGAGGAGGAGAAAGAGGAGGACCAGGAGGAGGAGGAGAAGGAGAAGGAGAAGGAGAAGGAGAAGGGGAAGGAGAAGGAGAAGGAGAAGGAGAAGGAGAAGAAGAAGGAGAGGAAGGGGAAGAAATAATAATAATAATAATAATAATAATAATAATAATAATAATAATAATAATAATAATAATAATAGTAATAGTAATAATAATATGGGGGTCCTTGGTGCTCTCTGAGCTTGGCTGTGTTGTACTAAGCATTTCATGACCCAAGTACATAACATCATCAACACTAGAAGGGAGTGGGATCTATGGAGAGGAGGAGGAGGAGGAGGAAGAAGAGGAGAGACCACCTAATAAGGAAACATTTACAGAATTAAAGAACCGTAGGAATCTTAAAAATCACTGCCATTTTAAAAAAATGTTCGGCATGATTTGCAACTCTGACGTCTTATATTTGTTTCAAATTAATAAAAAACATGTTTCAACATAACAGAGGCCTTACTATTCAATGTGCATAGCTAGGATTAGATTGTCCAAGGATTATATGTACATCCGCATCTTCCACACACACAATTTTCTCTTAAACCCAGTCTGGAAATCTCTGTGACTAATGACCTCTTCTTCCCCCTTTCCAGATTCTGCTTCCTAAATTCTGTGGCCGGCGCTGAGCGGGCTAAGATTCCCACCCGTTGCCATTCCTTCCTTAAACCTGCAGTTAGATCCATGTGTGACCCAGTTTTCTCCCTGCCAGTGAGAAAGTCAACACAAAGTTAAGGGGGGAAATCCTCCAAAAGACCCTTTAGCGAATAAATCTGCACCTGTTTCCATAGAAATGACTCATTATTGCACAAGTAACAATAACAGTTGCAAGGAAAGTTTACAAACGCCACTTAAAATACCGTGTGGGAGGCTAAATGAGAACATCCTGTATCCACTGGGGATTATGGTCGTCGAACTTAAGTGCCCCTGAAACACCACGTTAGAGACACTACATTTGAACTCCTGTCTGCTTTCTTCTGAAGGGTTAATGCCACTTTATAATGCCTTTGAAAGGCCACACTTGGAAGACTGCATTCAGTTTTGGTCGCCACGATGTAAAAAAGATGTGGAGACTCTCGAAAGAGTGCAGAGAAGAGCAATGAAGATGATTAGGGGGCTGGAGGCTAAAACATATGAAGAACGGTTGCAGGAACTGGGTATGTCTAGTTTAATGAAAAGAAGGACTAGGGGAGACATGATAGCAGTCTTCCAATATCTCAGGGGCTGCCCCAAAGAAGAGGGAGTCAAGCTATTCTCCAAAGCACCTGAGGGTAGAACAAGAAGCAATGGGTGGAAACTAATCAAGGAGAGAAGCAACTTAGAACTAAGGAGAAATTTCCTGACAGTTAGAACAATTCATCAGTGGAACAACTTGCCTCCAGAAGTTGTGAATGCTCCAACACTGGAGAAGATGTTGGATAACAATTTTGTCTGAAGTGGTGTAGGGTTTTCTGCCTGGGCAGAGGGTTGGACTAGAAGACCTCCAAGGTCCCTTCCGACTCCGTTATTCTATTCTTCCTGTATAACAAGGTTGTTGTGTTTTCAGACATGTCAGCCTTAAACCAGAACACTTTTAATCCAATACTGGTTGTATTGACTCAACCCTGGATGGTATTTGCCGGGGTCAAGCCACCGTCAATGTGTTGAATTTCCCCAACTGTTCACACAACTCAGCAAATCCTACCTTGGCTAAGGAGCCTTACACTATTAGCCAATCCTGTTTCAGTCCAGAATATTTTAAAACTATTTGAGACTCGGGGAGAATGAGCAAACTCTGTGCAAGAAAGAAAAAAGACCCTTTATATATTTTTAATGATTGGTTTTATTGCCTGGAGTAGAGAGATGTCTTGCTCCATCTCTCTCTCTCTCTCTTGAGGGTCAGTTTGTTCTAGTGGTTAAGGCACCAGGCTAGAAACTAGGAGATGGTGAATTCTAGTACTGCCATAGGCATGAAAGCCAGTTGGGCGACTTTATGCCATTCACCAGGAGATGGTGAGTTCTAGTCCAGCTTTAGGCACGAAAGCCAGCTGGGTGAATTTGGGCCAATATCCAGGAGATGGTGAGTTATAGTTCCGTCTTAAGCCTGAAAGTTGGCTGGGTGACTTTGGTTCAATCACCAGGAGACAGTGAATTCTAGTCCAGCTTTAGATATGAAAGGCAGCTGAGTGATTTTATGCCATTCACCAGGAGATGGTGAATTCTAGTTCAGCCTGAGGCATGAAAGCCCTTCTTTGTCTGAACCCAAACCACCTCACAAGGTTGTCGCTGTGGGGAAAACACAAGGAGGAAGGGGATTAGGTGTGTTCACCATCTGGAGTTATTTATAAAAAGATGAGACATAAATAAAATATTTAAAAATGTAAAAAAAAATGATGTTTTCAAAGGCTGGAGCATCTGCGGAACAATATGAAATCGCTCCACCTGAGGCTTAGAGCAAATGAATTTTTGATATTTTTTTTCCCCAATGCACGATGTCATTTGCACCCTGATCCACCCAACACAACGCAACACAACACAACCTTTGTCCTTGATACACTCAAACCTGGCATTTTCTGATGCCCAGTGATAGCTTGCTAATTCCGAAGAGGACTGCATGGATGATGGTTCTCTACCCACTTCCTGGAGATGCGTGATCTAGTCTGTTTGGCCTGAAAAGTAAGATTGATTGTGGGGTTGGGGGGGAATTGCTTTCCTACCCCACCCCACCCTCCTACCGCAAAGTTCAAGGCAATTACAAAGTGCTTCTTTATGTGGAAATTGTGTTTGTCAAAATCGCAGGCAGCATGCAGCAGCTTGCAAAAAATGGTGGGGGAGGAGGAGAGAAAGAGAGGGAAATGGAGAACAAGAAGGTTCACAAATATCCATACATTAACATTAAGTCTTCACTGAAAAAGGAGGGGGGGGCGGGAAATGACTTTCACAACGTCTCATGTTCATGCAACAGATCCTAACGGCATTGTCGTTTCGGAGCTTATTAGTGGCTGCTCCGATTGAAGAGAAAAGCATTTTCAGTTTGATTTAATCTAATACATATTTAATGCCTAGTTTGCACACTTGAAGATGCTATTCTCCTAAGCGAGCAAGAAGGGGATACGGGGGGGGGAGTGGGGAGGGGGTGTGCAAGAGAACCAGTTGGGAGTGCAATAAATAATACATGAACAAAAGACTCTTTCCTTCTTTTGATCTGAGGAAATCCCTCCAACAGGGATAGATGGATGGATAAATAGATAGATGGATGGATAGATAGATAGATAGATAGATAGATGGATGGATGGATGGATGGATGGATGGATGGATGGATGGATGGATGGATGGATGGATGGATGGATGATAGATAGATAGATAGATAGATAGATAGATAGATAGATAGATAGATAGATAGATATAAAGATAGATAGATAGATATAGACAAACAGACAGACAGACAGATTATCTATCCATCTGATAGATAGATAGATAGATAGATAGAGAGAGAGAGAGAGAGATAGGTGGATGGATGGATGGATGATAGATAGATAGATAGATAGATAGATAGATAGATAGATAGATATAGACAGACATTATCTATCCATCTGATAGATAGATAGATAGATAGATAGATAGATAGATAGATAGATAGATAGATAGATAGATAGATAGATAGATAGATAAAAGACAGACAGACAGATTATCTATCAGATAGATAGATAGATAGATAGATAGATAGATAGATAGACAGACAGACAGACAGATAGATAGATAGATAGACAGAGATAGATATAGATAGATAGATTAGATAGATAGATAGATAGATAGATATAAAAGATAGATAGATAGATAGATAGATAGATAGATAGATAGATAGATAGATAGATAGATAGATAGAATAGACAGACAGACAGACAGACAGACCAGAGAGAGAGAGAGAGCTGATGGATGGATAATGGATTGAGATCTGGGCAGAAACAACATACTTTATCAATTATAAACAATAGGTTCTATGATAATTCTGTGATCAATAGACACTGTATCAAAACTGAGTTCTGCAGATGTTCGTTGTCCTCTTTCAAGCAAAGATCTGGACTCCTTCCATGATGGCTGGTTGCATAATCCAGATCTGCATTCAGCACTAAGCTATAAATTACAGGTTAACCATCAGAATTGGATTGGTCCCTCACTCTAATAGAAGGAAAGAGAAGAAGAGGGTGACCAACAGCAAGATGGATGGAGACAATTAGAGCAGTAATGGGTACACCATTGTAAGACCTGAAGGGCCAGCTTGGTGGCAGAATTGTCTTGGAGGAAATCTAGGTGGTTGCTAAGAACTGACACTGATTTGATGGCATACAATCCATCAATCAGTTTGCATCTCTCTAAGCCTAAATCTAACTTGATGGCCTAGTTTGAGAGAAGAAGCGTTCCTGGGCCTCATTTTGAAGAGATACTTTAGAAAAAAACTTCAGAAAGAAAGAAGAATCGGTTATGGTAGTCCTTCTCTTGAAGGGCTACAATCTGATCTCCTTCTGTCAAGTTCAGCCTCAAACTGAGATCCAGTGAAATGGGACATCAACAACAAAACAGCAGGACCATGGATATATTACCTCAAATGTGTGAAGACATTATCTCAAATATATATTAAGAAATTACCTCAAGTATATGAAGAAATTACCTCAAATAGATGAAGAAATTACCTCAAATAGATGAAGAAATTACCTCAAATAGATGAAGAAATTATCTCAAACGTAAGAACGGTTACAAGAATTGAGTATGGCTAGTCTAGTGAAAAAGAAGGACTTGGGGTGAGATGATAGCACTATTCCAATTTTTGAAGGGCTGCCCCAAAGAAGAGGGGGTCAACTTATTCTCCAAAGCACTAGAAGGCAAGACAAGAAACAATGGATGGAAACTAATCAAGGAGAGAAGCAACCTAGAACTAAGGAGAAATTTCTTAACAGTGAGGACAATTAACCAGTGGAACAGCTTGCCACCAGAAGTTGTGGGTGCTCCATCAATGGAGGTTATTAAGAAGACAAATGGACAGCCATTTGTCTGAAATAGTGTAGGGTCTCCTGCTTGAGTAAGGGGTTGGACTAGAAGACCTCCAAAGACCCTTCCAGCTCTATTCTTATTGAGAAATACTTCGGGCTACAATCCCAGGTTCTCAAGCTGTTGCATCTGTTGATTTGTGGGGGCAATACAGGTTGTAGGCCCGAGTAGGTTTACTCATTGGATTATGACTAGAATACTGGGTAAAAATCAAATAGATCAGTTGGCTGCAATTTTATTTATCTGCCTTTCTTCCTACCTCAAAGATGTCTCCGTTGGTTTTCTGCCATCCGAAAAGCAGAGCCAGCATTATTGCCAAAGGAATTATTTGTGTCCTGGACTCTAAATATTTGTTTGCTCTTCACACTTTTCAAATAAATTTCACGAGGAATCCGTTTGCTTTGCCTGAACATTGCAAACAATTTTCAGCCCATTAGGTTTTTTTTACGGACCGCAAGAATAAAATTGGAAAACAATATGATTCATGATCAGCAGATGCTCCTCAAAGCTCCATCACCAGCCACCAACCTTGGATAGTTTCACACTTTTATGAATTCAGTACTGTCTTCTCAAGACGGGTACGTGTGATTTACTATCCAACTACTAAGTATTAAGATTGTTAATCAATAGTTTAATCAATAGGCATGTAAGTAAAGCATTGGACTCTTGACAGGTTATAGGCACACGGTGCCCAAAAATACATCCGTATTATTATCCTTCTCCATATTAGAAATCATGAATTATGGAACGCGAAAGGCAGACGAAGCGGCAATTTAGAGATAGTTCTCGACTTACAACCATTCCTTTAGTGACCGTTCCAAGTTATGATGGCACCAAAAAAAAAATGTACAAATGTTTTGTACATTTACAACTGTTGCAGCATCCCCATGATCACATGATCAAAATTTAGAGACTTTAATAAGTTATTTCCTCCTCCTTCTCCTCCTCTTCCTCGTCCTCCTCCTCCTCTTCTCCACAAATCCCACTCCCTTCTATCATTGATGATGTTACCTAGTTGGGTAATGAAACATCTGCAAGAAAACAACCAAGCTAAGCGAGCACCAAGGACCCCACAATCCTCCTATTATTCCTCCTCCTCCTCCTCTTCCTCCTCCTCCTCCTCCTCTTTCTTCTTCTTCTTCTTCTTCTTCTTCTTCTTCTTCTTCTTCTTCTCCTATTTTTCCTCCTCCTCCTCCTTCTCTTCCTCCTCCTCCTTCTCCTCTTTCTTCTTCTTCTTCTTCTTCTTCTTCTTCTTCTTCTTCTTCTTCTTCTTCTTCTTCTTCTCCTATTATTCCTCCTCCTCCTCTTCCTCTTCCTCTTCCTCCTCCTCCTCCTCTTTCTTCTTCTTCTTCTTCTTCTTCTTCTCCTCCTATTATTCCTCCTCCTCCTCCTCCTCCTCTTTCTTCTTCTTCTTCTTCTTCTTCTTCTTCTTCTTCTTCTTCTTCTTCTTCTTCTTCTTCTTCTTCTTCTTCTTCTTCTCCTATTATTATTCCTCCTCTTCCTCCTCCTCCTCCTCTTCCTCCTCCTCTTCCTCCTCCTCCTTCTTCTTCTTCTTCTTCTTCTTCTTCTTCTTCTTCTTCTTCTTCTTCTTCTTCTCCTATTATTCCTCCTCCTCTTCCTCCTACTCCTCCTCCTCCTCCTCCTCTTCCTCCTCCACCTCCCAAAATTCGCTCCCTTCTATCACTGATGAAGTTACCTAGTTGGGTAATGAAACATCTGCAAGAAAACAACTCAGGGAGCACCAAGGACTCCACAGTTGTTGTCCTCCTCCTCTTCTCCGCAAACCCCACTCTCTCCTAGCACTGATGATGTTACCTAGTTGGGCCATGAAATGTCTGCAAAAAGGATCCCCACAGTTCTCCTCCTCCTCTTCGCAGACGTTTCCCTCCATTCTAGCACTGCTGAGGTTACCTAGTTGGGTCACGAAACATCTGCAAGAAAACAACCAAGCCCAGAGAGCACCGAAGACACCCACAGTAGACATATTCACTGTAGCACACACCCCATCCCGCTCCTGGTCAAATGCTAATTCAGATGTTGTGACTACGATCACCACCGACAAATGGAAAGCATCAGCGGTGAAATCAGGGCCTCTGGTGGCTCAGCAGACTAAGTCTGTCTGTTATTAACACAGCTGCTTGCAATTACTGCAGGTTCAAGTCCCACCAGGCCCAAGGTTGACTCAGCCTTCCATCCTTTATATGGTAGGTAAAATGAGGACTCAGATTGTTGGGGGCAATAAAAAGTTGACTTTGTATATAGAATAGAATAGAATAGAATAGAATAGAATAGAATAGAATAGAATTTTATTGGCCAAGTGTGATTGGACACACAAGGAATTTGTCTTGGTGCATATGCTCTCAGTGTACATAAAAGAAAAGATACGTTCATCAAGGTACAACATTTACAACACAATTGATGATCAATATATCAATATAAATCATAAGGATTGCCAGCAACAAGTTATAGTCATACAGTCATAAGTGGAAAGAGATTGGTGATGGGAACTATGAAACGATTAATAGTAGTGCAGATTCAGTAAATAGTCTGACAGTGTTGAGGGAATTATTTGTTTAGCAGAGTGATGGCCTTCGGGAAAAAACTGTTCTTGTGTCTAGTTGTTCTGGTGTGCAGTGCTCTATAGCGTCGTTTTGAGGGTAGGAGTTGAAACAGTTTATGTCCAAGGATGCGAGGGATCTGCAAATATTTTCACGGCCCTCTTCTTGATTCGTGCAGTATACAGGTCCTCAATGGAAGGCAGGTTGGTAGCAATTATTTTTTCTGCAGTTCTAATTATCCTCTGAAGTCTGTGTTTTTCTTGTTGGGTTGCAGAACTGAACCAGACAGTTATAGAGGTGCAAATGACAGACTCAATAATTCCTCTGTAGAATTGGATCAGCAGCTCCTTGGGCAGTTTGAGCTTACTGAGTTGGCGCAGAAAGAACATTCTTTGTTGTCCTTTTTTAATGATGTTTTTGATGTTAGCTGTCCATTTGAGATCTTGCGATATGATAGAACCCAGAAATTTGAAGGTTTCTACTGTTGATACTGTGTTGTCAAGTATTGTGAGAGGTGGAAGTATGGAAGGGTTTTTCCTAAAGTCTACCACCATTTCTACGGTTTTGAGTGTGTTCAGTTCCAGATTGTTTTGGTTGCACCACAAGGCTAGTCGTTCGACCTCTCGTCTATATGCGGATTCGTCATTGTCTCGAATGAGACCAATCACTGTTGTGTCATCTGCGAACTTCAGTAGCTTAACAAATGGATATAATATACAAATGGATGAAGACTATTGCTTAACACAGTGTAAGCCGCCCTAGTCTTCGGGGAAGAGTGGGATATAAATGCAAATTTAAAAAAAAAAATCCTCTGAAGTCTGCTACCGAGTCTTTGCGTGCAGGCACGTCTGAGGGGTGCCTGTGCAGAGCTAAAAAAGGAACCTTTTGAAGCCTTCGAAGTCTGCAAAGGTAAGTAGAACAGCGAAGGGGGCGGAATCCATTGTGCCATGCAATTTAGATTAGCTAGAAAGCAGGAAATCCAACGATTCTAGCTAATATAAATTGTGCGTCACAGCTGATTGTCGCCCAGCCGAACCGGTTGCATTTTTTTTCACTACCGGTTTGCCTGAACCGATCCAAACTGGTAGCATTTCACCTTGGAAAGCATACTTTTTAATTTATGGGAGCAGTGGGAAAATCTTTGATTCCAAGCTCTAGAATAGAATAGAATAGAATAGAATAGAATAGAATAGAATAGAATAGAATAGAATAGAATAGAATAGAATAGAATAGAATTTTTTATTGGCCAAGTGTGATTGGACACACAAGGAATTTGTCTTGGTGCATATGCTCTCAGTGTACATAAAAGAAAAGATACCTTCATCAAGGTACAACATTTACAACACAATTGATGGTCAATATATCAATATAAATCATAAGGATTGCCAGCAACAAAGTTACAGTCATACAGTCATAAGTGGAAAGAGATGGGTGATGGGAACAATGAGAAGATTAATAGTAGTGCAGACTTAGTGAATAGTTTGACAGTGTTGAGGGAATTATTTGTTTAGCAGAGTGATGGCCTTCGGGAAAAAACTGTTCTTGTGTCTAGTTGTTCTGGTGTGCAGTGCTCTATAGCATTGTTTTGAGGGTAGGAGTTGAAACAGTTTATGTCCTGGATGTGAGGGATCTGTAAATATTTTCATGGCCCTCTTCTTGATTCGTGCATTATACAGGTCCTCAATGGAAGGCAGGTTGGTAGCCATTATTATCTACCCTTAGGCCCAATGGAAACTCAGGATATTATAGGGGGGAAAAAGAAGGGGTCTTGGATATCTGGGGTCAAGCCAAGCCCCCCTGAGATTTCCTTGAATAGTTCAAGCAAGGATATGCTTTGTTATCTGACCGACTTTGACCTTCAGAAACCAAGCAAACAACCGAGAAGAATTCCACTTCCAAAAAGAATGCATCTTTAGCTTACTTGAGGTTTATTTTTATCTGATGGGAGAAAGAGTTGTTGAGAGGGAGACGAGTGTGTTCTTTTGGTGAAGAAGAGTTGTAGTGTTTCAGTGAAAGGCTCGCTCACCTGTCTCTGCACACGTGCTGGCCTCCTTGTGGAAAATGAAAGCCGGTGTAGCTTTAGCACAAAAATTTCCCAACCATGGCAAGTTTAAGAAGGATGGACTTCAATTCCCAGAATTCACCAGCCAGTCTATAACCCCTTAACTCAGGGGTGTCAAATTCAATTTCATTGAGGGCCGCATCAGGGTTGTGTTGGTTATATCTTACGTCTATATTCTCAGTCATCCAGGTTATCGGTTGTCCCAAAGGTTCTTTTTTGGTTTCAAGAGGCAACTGAACTTTCTGGTTTTTCTTTGAAGGCATTTCGCTTCTCCTCCCAAGAAGCTTCTTCAGCTCTTTAGTTTTTCTTCACAGAAAAACCAGAAAACCAGAGGTTTCAGCCGGTTCTGACCAGTTCTGGAGAACCGGTAGTGGAAATTTTGAATAGTTCAGAGAACCGATAGTAAAAATTCTGACTGGCCCCGCCCCCATCTATTCTCTGCCTCCCGAGTCCCAGCTGATGGGGAGGAAATGGGGATTTTGTAGTATCCTTCCCCTGGAGTGGAGCGAGAATAGGGATTTTGCAGTATCCTTCCCCTGGAGTGGGGTGGGAATGCAGATTTTGCAGTATCCTTCCCCCAGGAGTGGAGCGGGAATGGGGATTTTGCAGTATCCTTCCCCCAGGAGTGGGATGGGAATGGGGATTTTGCAATATCCTTCCCCTGCCATGCCACACCATGCCCACCAAGCCACGCCCACAGAACCGGTAGTAAAAAATATGTAGACGTCACCACTGATTAGGAATTTATTTATTTATTTATTATTTCAATTTTTATACCGCCCTTCTCCTGGAGGACTCAGGGCGGTTTACAGCCAAGTAAAAAGTAATACAAAAATTAAGAGCAATTTTAAGAAACTAATTTAAATTGGCCGAAATGCTAAAAATCTACTAAAACCCCATTAAAAACTAATTAAAACTGTTAAAAAAAAATGGGGAATGGGGTGGGAATGGAGATTTTGCAATAGCCTTCCCCCAGGAGTGGGGTGGGAATGGAGATTTTACAGTATCTTTCCCATGCCACGCCCATCAAGCCACCCCTGCCATGCCATGCCATGCCACGCCCACCAAGCCACACCCACAGAACCGGTAGTAAAGAAAAAAATTGAAACCCACCACTGCAGAAAACCCAGTCACCTCTTTAAAAAGGAGCTGCGGGACCCTTAGGTGGCTTGCACGTCTACTGAGAGCTTATGCATTGGAGACCAAATTCCTTGTGCGTCCAATCACACTCGGACAATAAAGAATATTTTATTCTCTTCTATTCCAGAGGAATAGACAAGATGAGAGTCCGAAAAACAAGCGTGATTGACACTTTACAAGAGCAGGATAATAGAAACCATTGAATACGACATCGATGGTTGTTATGCCTGTATTTCAGAGCAAAAACCCATTTCACGGTTGCGTCAAGCCGAGAGTTGTGTTCTTTCCTGATTTTATTTTTCCACCCAAGGGGACCAAAAAAAAATAATCATTAAAAGTTAAACTATTAGGGTTCGATATATTTGACAGGAGCTGGACTGTGGGAAAAAGATTACAGAACCATCTCTTTTATTTGTGTTTCATTTTCGTTCCCCCACCCGACAAGCGACATTGCAAAACTCTGAAGCCTGAATAGACTTTGTGGGAAGTTCCACTTTCTTTGTGCAAATACTTTGATTTTACCCACGCAGTTTTCACGCCCATTCTGTTTTCTTCCTTTTCATCCCCGCTTAAGCCTCAAGATCACCGTTAGCAGGAATCATCTCGCCTTCCTTCTTGAAAAAACATAAATGAAGAAGCAAAACGCTTGATTTTTAAGAAAGCTAAGTCTTCTCGAGGGGATCCTTTGTGTAACAATGGATAGAACTCACGTGGCTTCATAGCAGAATAGTAGAATTCTTTATTGGCCAAGTGGGATTGGACACACAAGGAATTTGTCTTTGGTGCATCTGCTCCAGTGGGGAAATCCAATTTTTTTTACTACCAGTTCTGTGGGCGTGGCTTGGTGGGTGTGGTGTGGCTTGGTGGGCGTGGCAGGAGAAGAATACTGCAAAATCCCCATTTCCTCCCTACTCCTGAGGGAAAGATATTACAAAATCTCCATTCCCACCCCACTCCTGGGGGAAGGATATTGCAAAATCCCCATTCCCTCCCCACTCCTGGGGGAAGGATGTTGCAAAATCTCCATTCCCTCCCCACTCCTGGGGGGAAGGATATTGCAAAATCTCCATTCCCACCCTACTCCTGGGAGAAGGATATTGCAAAATCTCCATTCCCTCCCCACTCCTGGGAGAAGGATGTTGCAAAATCTCCATTCCCTCCCCACTCCTGGGGGGAAGGATGTTGCAAAATCTCCATTCCCACCCTACTCCTGGGAGAAGGATATTGCAAAATCTCCATTCCCTCCCCACTCCTGGGAGAAGGATGTTGCAAAATCCCTATTCCCTCCCCACTCCTGGGGGAAGGATGTTGCAAAATCTCCATTCCCTCCCCACTCCTGGGGGAAGGATGTTGCAAAATCTCCATTCCCTCCCCACTCCTGGGGGAAGGATGTTGCAAAATCTCCATTCCCTCCCCACTCCTGGGGGAAGGATGTTGCAAAATCTCCATTCCCTCCCCACTCCTGGGGGTAGGATGTTGCAAAATCTCCATTCCTCCCACTCCTGGGGAAGGATGTTGCAAAATCTCCATTCCTCCCACTCCTGGGGAAGGATATTGCAAAATCCCATTCCTCCCACTCCTGGGGGAAGGATGTTGCAAAATCCCCATTCCCACCCCACTCCTGGGGGAAGGATATTGCAAAATCCCCATTCCCTCCCCACTCCTGGGGAAAGGATGTGGCAAAATCTCCATTCCCTCCTCACTCCTGGGGGAAGGATATTGCAAAATCTCCATTCCCTCCCCACTCTGGGGCCAGCCGGAGGCGGTATTTGCCGGTTCCCTGAACTACTCAAAAGTGTCGGCTACCGGTTCTCCAGAATAAATAAATTAGCTACAGATTTTGCAATATCCTTCCGCCAGGAGTGGGGAGGGAATGGAGATTTTGCAGTATCCTTCCCTTGCCACGCCCACCAAGCCACGCCACACCACGCCCACAGAACCGGTAGTAAAAATTGGATTTCACCACTGTTGAGGACTACTTGTATATGTACACACACAAACGCACACACAGAGAGAGAGAGAGAGCGCTTTGGACTTGCAAAAGGCCAATGCCAGTGTTTGGGCAGCCCTGATTTATGTAGGCATCTCACCCACATAAGAATGGATGCTACCCAGTATGGATGCCAGTCAGGGGATAAGCAGCTGGAGGATTGAAGAGTGGAGGGGGGGGAACCCCTCTTTCTAGAGTTGGAACTGGCTTACTATCTCCGTGCTCTTCCAACAGGCTCAGCCTTTTGAATAAAACATAACCAGTAATTTATTTAGTGAGCAAGAAATGAAAGGAGGGAGCAGGGGGTATGTGTATATATATATGTGTGTGTGTGTGTGTGTATATATATATATATATATATATATGTAGGTCTTTGGTTATTCGGGTTTTCTCCCGCGTAAAATTGGAAGTGTCTTGGCAACGTTTCGACGAAGTCTCATTCGCCAAGACACTTCCAAATTAAAATTTCTCAACTCGGCTGCTTTATTGCAAATGTTTCTCCTGGCTCCCTTTTTTTAAAAAAGCTAGCAAAGTGTGGATCTAATATCATATTTGCAACTTAGGTGCAACCTTCCTGTGGATATAATTCCACGCCTCTGATTTTTGTCGGGTCTGAGAAAGCCTGAAAGAGATTCCTAGGCGGCAGCTCGATCCGTGATCTGTTTGGCGGTCCATTCATAATGTATCCGGCGGAGGCATTTCCTGACCTGCTAAGTGCCAGATTGGATCATGACCAAGAGAAAGTCGGGACCTCCAGGTTTGGAGAAGCAAGATAATTCCCCTGCGTTCCCCGATACGGGTAATTCTTGACTTATGACCAGCACTGAGCCCAAAATTTCAGTTGCAAAATTGCAAAATCTCCATTCCCACCCCACTCCAGGGGAAGGATATTGCAAAATCTCCATTCCCACCCCACTCTAGGGGAAGGATACTGCAAAATTCCCATTCCCTCCCCACTCCTGGGGGAAGGATATTGCAAAACCTCCATTCCCACCCCACTCTGGGACCAGCTAGAGGTGGTATTTGCCAGTTCTCAGAACTACTCAAAATTTCCGCTACCGGTTCTCCAGAACCTGTCAGAACCTTCTGGATTTCACCCCTGGTCCTACTGCACCTGTGTAAACATGTTACACGTTGCGCTGGCCCTGCAAGTCCATTGTACTATGGAGTTACGATGTTATTTCACATTCAGGAGTCTGACAGCTCACATTGTCTGCTTCAATTTGCAGACCCACCTGAATTCCTGCTCTCCATCCCACAACCAGCTGGTCCCACCCATGCTAAAGTCCATTCATTTTTTAAAAAAAAAAATCACCAAAGATACATTAAGTATTTGCAAAGGCCGAAAGGCAGATGTTCAGCGGTATTTAAAGATTATCGGACTAAAGTAGGTCAAATTATTGCTGTTTGCTTCTCAGAACACTCCCAGCAGCTTCTCTAAGCTGATTAGGAGATGTTGCTGACCCAGATTGCAGCTTTTATGCCTGAAAATTCAATGCAGATCTTGCAATATGTGGTCAAACAGTGGAAGAGTTGGGGTCCCGGGTCCTGTCGGCTTAGTTTTTTGGGGATTGGCCTACAAGTAGAAAGAACGGGACTCCCTCTTTCCTCTTTAATTGTCTGCTAGCGTGAAATATGTCTCATTAATTTACACAGCAGTCTCTTCCACCGCAGCCTATTGTAGATTGCAATTAAGGCAAATTTATTGCTAACGACACCCCTTGTAGTTTAATGCCCCCTCCTGCCAGGAAGATAGATCTGAGTTGAGCTCTCTATAGCAAGGTGGGCAGCATGATAGATAGATGGATGACAGATAGATGATAGATAGATAGATAGATAGATAGATAGATAGATAGATAGATAGATAGATAGATGATAGATAGATAGATAGATAGATAGATAGATAGATAGATAGATAGATAGATAGATAGATAGATAGATAGAAGACAGATAGAGGAAGAGGGAGGGAGGGAGATCCTAAGCTAGATAGCTAGATGATTGATAGATGATTGATGGATGATATAAATAATAGAGATAGACAGGGAGAGTAGATGATGGTTCATAGATGATAGATAGATAGATAGATTGATAGATAGATTAGAGAGAGACAGAGAGAGAGAGAAAGACAGACAGACAGACAAATGGGGTAGAGAGGGAGATGATAGATTCTGTTAGATAATTGATGGATTATAGATAAAAATAGAGATAGATAGGGAGATTAGATGATGGATAGATAGATAGATAGATAGATAGATAGATAGATAGATAGATAGATAGATAGATAGATAGACGAAGGGTGGGAAGGAGGGAGATGGTAAGATTCTAAATTAGATGATTGATAGATGATTGATTGGTGGATGATAGATAAATAATAGAGATTGGGAGATTAAATGGTGGGTGGGTGGGTGGATAATGGGCTGGCTGAGGAATTCTGGGAGTTTAAGTCCCACAGGTCTTAAGCTTGGATACCCCTGCTTTAGCTATCTCATAAGCTGGGGGTTTTGGGGTTGCAGATCTGAAGGGAGCTTCATCGGTTCCAAGTGTCCAAAGAGCTCAGCCAAGTTGGATTGTAAACCTTTGGTTTATTATCTAACCGACTTTGCCGGTTTGCCTGGCCGACTGTGGTTCCCCAAAACGGTGGTGTATTTAGTGCACCACGGCCAATGGTGGGATTCAAATAATTTAACAACCGGTTCTCTGCCCTAATGATTCCTTCCAACAATCAGTTCAACAAACTGCTCAGAAAGTTAACAACCGGTTCTTCCGAAGTGTGCGAACTGGCTGAATCCCACCACTGGCCACGGCTTCATCCCACATGCAATCCACCGGTTCCTCTTTCTGCAAAATGGGAAAGATTGAAGGCATGGCTCCTCTTTTCTTGCCATTCCTGTCGCTTTCTATCAAGCCAAAACGTGCTCCTTGTAGTCTTTTCTTTCTTTCTTTCTTTCTTTCTTTCTTTCTTTCTTTCTTTCTTTCTTTCTTTCTTTAAGTAGGACTGTGTTCCTTTGAGAAGCCACGATTTCAGATTGTTTTTTGAGAGGCACAATCTGTTTTTGCCATTCCTAGCAGCAGCAGCAGCGCAGCGGCGGCTGTAATTCTATTCCTTTTTAATCAGCTTGCATCCATATGCAGGACCAATTCTCTCTAGTCATATCTCAGCCTCGGATGTGACAAATATAGTCTACAATGGCTTGAGAGTAGACTAATGGAGCACAATTAGCATCTGACTATGAGGTCTCGGCTCTCGGGATTAGCCGAACAGACTAATACAAAGGAGGCAGAATGCTAAAACAAATAGCCATTCTTCATTTTTTTAATAGCAAACTTAACTTACATATCTCGCACCGAGGTTGAAATTTTAAATCTTCTCATAATGACGTCCTTTCCTTTCTCCTTTATAATATTTTATTTTAAGTGTGTTGTTTCCTGGTGCCTCACGCTGAAAAACACAGCGTCCCATTCTCCTGATATAAATTTAAGCGGAATTATTTTCCAGGAACAGCCTATAAACCCGTACTAGCCATGCCACCCACTGAGATATGCTGCCTAGAATCATGGTTTGTTGATTCAGGGGAGGGTTTTTTTGTTTTTTGTTTTTTGGTAGGCTAACATACATTAAGTCCACACCACAAGTTAAGCGAACCAAGAAACCATATCCTGGGTTAAGGGGATGTAAAGATAGTCCATGACTTAATGGCTATTCATTAGAGACCATTTGAAGTGAGGACAGCTCTGAAAATTTTGATTTATAGCCGGTCCTTAAACTTAACAATGAGAGAGATCAGGAAAAACAGGTACAGCCCTATAACACTGTGTATTAATGATTCAGTCATGGAGTTGATTAGCAATATTAAATGTCATCTATCTATCTATCTATCTATCTGTCTATCTATCATCCATCCTTATCTATCGATCTATCGATCTATCTATCATCTATCTATCATCTGTCTATCTACCTACCAACCTACCTACCTATCTACCTGTCTATCTATCTATCTACCTGTCTATCTATCTATTGTATCTATCTACGGTATCTATATATCTATCTATGTATATCTATGTATCCTACCTACATGTATCTATCTGTTGTATCTATCTACGGTGTCTATCTTTCTATCTATCTATTGTATCTATCTACGATATCTAGCTATCATCTATCTATCTATCTATCTATCTATCTATCTATCTATCTATCTATCTATCTATCTATCATCCATCCTTATCTATCTATCTATCTATTTATCTATCATCTATTTATCATCTGTCTATCTACCAACCTACCTACCTACCTACCTACCTACCTACCTATCTACCTGTCTATCTATCTATTGTATCTATCTACGATATCTAGCTATCATCTATCTATCTATCTATCTATCTATCTATCTATCTATCTATCTATCTATCTATCTATCTCTATCTATCATCCATCCTTATCTATCTATCTATCTATCTATTTATCTATCATCTATCTATCATCTGTCTATCTACCAACCTACCTACCTACCT
Source organism: Ahaetulla prasina (assembly GCF_028640845.1). Classification (NCBI taxonomy): domain Eukaryota; kingdom Metazoa; phylum Chordata; class Lepidosauria; order Squamata; family Colubridae; genus Ahaetulla; species Ahaetulla prasina. Next base: position 18,312,598 of record NC_080552.1, on the reverse strand, counting down.
ACCTACCTACCTACCTACCTACCTATCTACCTGTCTACCTATCTACCTGTCTATCTATCTATTGTATCTATCTACGGTATCTAGCTATCATCTATCTATCTATCTATCTATCTATCTATCTATCTATCTATCTATCTATCTATCTATCTATCTATCTCTATCATCCATCCTTATCTATCTATCTATCTATCTATCTATCTATCTATCTATCTATCTATCATCTATCTATCATCTGTCTATCTACCTACCTACCTACCTACCTACCTACCTACCTACCTATCTACCTGTCTACCTATCTATTCATCATCTATCTATCTATCTATCTATCTATCTATCTATCTATCTATCTATCTATCTATCTCTATCTATCATCCATCCTTATCTATCTATCTATCTATCTATCTATCTATCTATCTATCATCTATCTATCATCTGTCTATCTACCAACCTACCTACCTACCTACCTACCTACCTACCTATCTACCTGTCTACCTATCTACCTGTCTATCTATCTATTGTATCTATCTACGGTATCTATCTACCGTATCTATATATCTATCTATGTATATCTATGTATCCTACCAACATGTATCTATCTATTGTATCTATCTACGGGGTCTATCTTTCTATCTATCTATTGTATCTATCTATCTATCTATCTATCTATCTATCTATCTATCTATCTCTATCATCTGTCTCTATCTATCTACTTATCTATCTATTTATCTACACATGGTCATGCAATCAAAATTCAGTCGTTTGGCAACTGGCTCATACTTATGACGGTTGCAATATCCTGGGGTTACGTGATCCCCTTTTGCGACCTTCTGACAAGCGAAGTCAATGGGGAAGCCGGATTCGCTTAACAATGGGGGTTACTAAACCTATCGACTGCAGTGATTCACTTAACAACTGTGGCAAGAAAGGTTGTAAAACAGAGCGAAATTCACATGGCAACTGTCTCACATGGCAACAGAAATTTGGGGCTCAATTGTGGCCGTAAATTGAGGATTATCTGTATGTATGTATGTATGTATGTCTGTCATGGTGTCATTTTTGTATAATTTGGCATTTTTGGATGCTGCTGTTATCTTATTATGAACATTATCATCACCACCTCTGGAAAAGTGACATTGTGGGTGGGTTTCAAGAGCGCTGCATCGAAATTTCCTTTTAATGTGCGCCGTTGGATATGCGGGAAAATGGCAGTAAAGGTTATCTTATCGATCTTATGGTGGTGGCCACATCACTATGGCCATGTGATCAAAATTAGGGTGCTTGGCGAACTTAAAACTTAAATTCCTTGCATGAAGATCGTCGCGTAGATCTTCCCTTGACAGAACGGGAACATTGTTTAAACACAATACTTCTGCATCCGGATATTTTCTTTATTTTTTTAGCTGCTATATAAAAGCCTCTCCTTGCCACAATAATCACTGCATCCAAATACAGTCGCAATCACACCCCCTCGTGACTGTCTCCCTTTAAGACGGAGGCGCTGTTAACATCTGCCCTACTTTCCTGGTTATCAAAACACAAAGTTTGGACATGGGTGACTCACTTGCTGATAAAGATGCTGTGATTCAGCTAGACGTACTCACAGCCCCTCTCTTACCTCCCTCCATCCCAACACTTGCGAAAAACCACACCGCTGGCGTTGTGACAAACTCTGGTTGCGTTCATCCAACCAACATCGACGTGTACGTTGAATGCAGCTGCCGACAGAAGCTTCTCAAAACGGGTGAAACTATTGATACGGCCAAGGATTTTTTGAGTCAGTTCAAGCAACCTACTTTGCCACGGTTTGATTACTGATGGGTTGTCACAAATAAGGGGAGGAGGAGGGGGAAGGTTGAGAATGAGGAGGAGGAGGAGGAGAAGGGGAAGGGGAAGGGGAAGGAGGAGAAGGAGAAGGAGAAGGAGAAGAAGAAGAAAGATGGGAGGAGGAGGAGGAGGAGGAGGAGGAGGAGGAGGAGGAGGAGGAGAAGAAGAAGAAGAAGAAGAAGAAGAAGAAGAAGAAGAAGAAGAAGAAGAAGAAGAAGAAGAAGAAGAAGAAGAAGAAGAAGAAGAAGAAGAAGAAGAAGAAGAAGAAGAAAGATGGAAGGAGGAGGAGCAGGAGGAGAAGGAGAAGGAGAAGAAGAAGAAGAAGAAGAAGAAGAAGAAGAAGAAGAAGAAGAAGAAGAAGAAGAAGAAGAAGAAGAAGAAGAAGAAGAAGAAGAAGAAAGACGGGAGGAGAAGGAGGAGGAGGAGGAGGAGAGGAGGAGGAGAGGAGGAGGAGGAAGAGGAGGAGGAAGATGAAGAGGAGGAGGAAGAAGAAGAAGGAGGATGGGGAGGAGGAGGATAAAGAATGGATAGTGAATTCTGGAGTTGAAGTCCACAAGTCCTAAAGCTGCCAAGGTTGGAGACCCCTGTACTAAAGCAGAAATGGCAACCATAGAAATTAAGCACTCTTGTTGGCTCACTGCCAATCCTCCCTACCTATTCTCAGATGTTCCCATTTCCTTGATAACGATGGAACCAAGGCCAAATCTTTCACCCAGCACCTTCTTACTCTTCCAACATGGCTGTCATGGCAACAGGCAAACTTTCATTGTCTAGCCAGCCTTCAAAACCAGATTTTCCAACTCACTTGCCAAAGAGAAGAGAACGATTTGATTATCATTCGTGGCATCTCGGTTCTCTAGAAGATGACATCCAAACACTCATCCAGTATATGTGTCAGGCCTGGAAACCATATTAGACTTTAGGGTTCCAGACGCTGCCACATTTTTCCCCTGAGGGGAAGAAGGGGGGTTGAGGGGTATGGTAACATTCTTCAAGCGGTCAAGGTCGGATGGTGTTCACATCTGCAGGAAGAGTGGCAAGAAGATATTCGAATGAACTGGAAGAACGTGGGACCATGTGACCATCAAAGGGGTCAGGGGGGTGGGACTCTTGGGGTTTGTATAACTGGGAAAAGAATCCGGAACTTCAGTTTTGGAATTGCACTCATCATGTGCCAGTCTCCTCATGCTAGTAAAGAACTCTGGAAAAGAAATGCCTCCGAGTTTCTTTTACGCAGAAGAGGTATTTCTGGAACCTTGACAGTATGGTGAGGAAGAAGGAAAGAACTGATTGAGACCCTGGTTCGGGGGTGGGCTGCCAGCGGTTCGCAAGGATTCGGGAGAACCTGTAGCTAAGATTCTGTGCAGTTTGGAGAACCCCCAAATCCCACTCCTGGCTGGCTCTGCCCATCCCACCCCACCCCACCCCACTCTGCCCCTCCCAGAAGTCCCCACGCGGCCCCTTTTGGATGCAGATAAGTGCAGGGCATGCACGGAGGCTCGGGGAAGACGAGAAACATGACTTGAGTTTAACTCATAGAATCATCTATTGCAATGTCCTTCCTGTCGAAGACTACTTCAGCTTCAATTGCAACAATACAAGAGCACACAATAGATTTAAGCTTAATGTTAACCGCTCCAATCTCGATTGCAGAAAATATGACTTCAGTAACAGAGTTGTTAATGCCTGGAATGCACTACCTGACTGTGGTCTCTTCCCAAAATCCCTAAAGCTTTAACCAAAGACTATCTACTGTTGACCCTCATCCCATTCCTAAGAGGTCTGTAAGGGGCATGCATAAGAGCACAAGCGTGCCTACCGTTCCTGTCCTATTGTTTCCTTTTGTTAGATCCAATTAATATAGTTATTACATACTCATACTTATACATATGCTTATATATTGTATAGTTATTTCATGCTTATGCTTATATATACTGTGTGACAAATAAATAAATAAATAAATATATAAAATAAAGGAAGTTTATTTCGGAAGTTTGGGAAGTCCAGAAACAGGCCCATTTCTGGCCTCCAGAGCCTGGGGAGGTTGTTTTCGCCCTGCCAGAGGCTCAAGAAAAGCCTCAGGAGCCCGGGGAGGGCAAAAATGCCCCCATCCCCCAATGTGGTGCAGGAGGCCATCTAGGCCACGCCCACCATGGCCACATCCACCCAGCAACCGGGCAGAGAACCCCTTGCTAAAATTTTCAAAGCCCACCCCTCCCCTGGTTAATTTCAAGAAAGCAGGAGTGACTTACCTTCTAGCTCCAGCTCAGGTTCCCAGGTCGATCACAGCACCCCTCGGTTCTCTCACCAGGAGAAATACGGCTTGAGCCTCAGGAAAGAGCATGGCAGTAATTCAACTTCAACCAAGAGAAGGGATTAAAGGAGAGGAGCCCAAGAGAGCTGGTTGAGTTTTTTCCTTAAGGCAGAAAGTGAAAAATGGGGAAAGCTGGGAAATTCTCCTCGCGTCTCCTCCAGATGAGGGACCTGCCCTGAATGTGAGCTAGCAGAAACCTGAATCCTGTTGTTCTTTTTGTTTGGGAATTTCATGAGAGGACGGGAGGGAGGGAGGGAGAAAGGAAGGAAGGAAAGAAAGAAAGGAGGGAGGGAAGGAGGAAGGAAAGAAAGAAAGAAGGAAAGAAGGAAAGAAGGAGAAAAGAAAAGAAGGGAGGGAGGGAGGGAAAGAAGGAAGGAAGAAAAGAAAGAAAGAAAAGAAAGAAAGAAAAGAAGGGAGGGAGGGAGGGAGAGAGGGAGGGAGGGAGGGAGGAAAGAAAAGAAGGAAATATTGCTAATGGCATTACTTATTTCTTGCAATGGAAAGGTAACAAATTCAGCAAAGAACCAAAAAAAAGAGAGAGAAGAAAAATTAAAATCCTGTCTCTTTCATTCATTCTCACCTTTGTTACTCTCTTGGATTCCCACCATCGCGAAAGGAATCCCCATCAGAACCTTGCTCACAGCCTTAGTAAGAAGGGTGTGAAAATATGTGCGTGCGTGTGTCTGTGTGTTTTAACACTCATCCTGCAGCACAACACATTTCAGCTTCCTCACCTACTGAGAAATTAACAATCTTTCCATTTCAGAAGAGGTACACAAATAAATGTTTTTTGTTTCTGTCTGGCTTCTATTCTATTCATTCTTTATTCTGTTCATTCTCTATTCTATTCTATTCTATTCTATTCTATTCTATTCTATTCTATTCTATTCTATTCTATACTATACTATACTATACTATTCTATTCTATTCTATTCTATACTATTCTATTCTATTCTATTCATTCTTTATTCTGTTCATTCTCTATTCTATTCTATTCTACTCTATACTATACTATACTATACTATACTATACTATACTATACTATACTATACTATACTATACTATTCTATTCTATTCTATTCTATTCTATTCTATTCTATTCTATTCTATTCTATTCTATTCTATTCTATTCTATTCTATTCATTCTTTATTCTATTCTATGCTATTCTGCATTCTATGTCCGCCCTGGAAGCCATCTTTTTCATTGGGCCTTCAGGCCTGCCACATTGAATACTGTGGGAAACAGGGAGGGGGGGATTGTATGGAGCCAGGGTGGTATGTAGTCATAATAACATTCCTTTCTCAGAGAGTCAAGGCCATCTTGCTCTGCACCTGGAGGGCTGGAACTGGGAGGCATCTCCAGTTGGCACAGTGCTTGGATTGGACCACATGATGGACATGTGGGTGCTGGGCAGGGACTTGGACTTTCCTTTGGGTGGGGAAAATCTGGAAGCTTTCAGATTCGGGTTTTCCCAGATGTGCCAATATGACATCTCTAATAAAATGGAACTTGGAGGAACTTCAAGCCTCGGAGTCTTCTTTCATTGGGGGTGTTACTGACCTTCTATTCTATTCTAACTCTAATTCCCTATCCTATCCGATGCGATGTGATGCAATGCTACGCTACGCTACGCTATCCTGTTATCTCAAATATCAAGTTTTGTGAGCTGTATAGACCCAGGTGTTCAGAAGCATTTCCAAGTTCCTTTTATTTCAAGAGGAGAGTGTTAAGAATGTGTTTAAAATAGGGCTTAGGAGCCGCTCTGGACCAAGGAATGGCGTTTACATTTACATCTGAATCCTCCTCTTTACTTTCTGCAAACAGACCAGCAACATGAAGTTTGTATAAGGAATACGTGACAAAGGCCTAGAAAGGAAATCACAACGTTTCACGAAAGTGCAAAAGGCAAATTCCCCTTCCAGTGCAAGAATTTGTTTTAATTTCTTTTCTTTTCTTTTTTTTAAGAACATCATCTTACATTTCAGTGGAAATATGTCTGGCAGTCCTTGTTACAGACCTGGTTACAGACCTCCGAACAATCCAAGCTTATGAAAAAATAAAATATGAACCTTTATAAAGAACACCTTCCCCCACCCTCTCTAAAATTAAACTCTCTCTAAAAATCGTCCTCCTTCTCCTGTTAGGGTTGCTTAGAGTCAGAAGCCCCAAATAACCACAAAAATGTAAAAAGGGGAAGGGGAGGGAGGGAGGGAGGAAAAGAGAGGGGGAGAAAGAACCAGATATTTCCAAAAAAGAGGATTAAAGGGGATTAAAACACACACACACAAAATTGCCCATGTCTGATCAGGATTCGTAGGTACGCAAATGGGATGGGAGGTATAGAAATGTGATTCACAGATAAATAAATAAATAAACTGTTGCTGTGCTTTACAGTTATTTCAAACCGTTCATCCAATCAGTGCTAATTCATTCTCTCTCTCTCTCCCTCTCCCTCTCTCTCTCTCTCTCTTATCTTTTTCCCTCTTCCCCTCATCTTCTTCCTTCACTCCCTCTCTTATTTCTTTCCTGCCGTCTATCTCTCTTCATTTCTCTCCCTTTCACTCCCTAATTTCTTTCTTTCTCCCTCTTATCTCTTTCTCCCCCTCTTACTCTCTCATTTCTCGCTCTCTTCTCTAAATTCTCTCTCCCTCCTAATTTCTCTTATCTTTCCTCTCTCCTCTTTTCCTCTCTCCTCTCTTCCTTTCTCTCCTTTCCTCTCTGATTTCTCTTTCTCCTCTTATCTCTTTCTCCCCATCTCACACACTCTCTCTCCTTGTATCTCTCTCCTCCTTCTCTCTTTCTCTCTCCCTCTTTAATTTCTCTCTCCCCCTTATCTCTCTCCTTGTGTGTCTCTCTCACCCTAATTTCTCTCTCTCCCTCTTACTGCTCTCTCCTTCTCTCCCTCCCTCCCTCCCACTCCCTCTCTCTCTCCTCTTTCTCCCTCCATCCCTCCCTGTCTATCTCACTGCCTCTCTCTTCATTCTTTTATTAAACTCATGCATTTTTGTACAGATTTTTTTCCGCTACTTGCTTTTTGTCAACAGTGGGTATTTGTTTGCTTTAGAGAATACAAAAAACGAAAGGGAAGCGTATTTTTTTTTAAAGGATAACCGAGTTGTACTCCCAACCAACGCCTCTGATGTGATATTACACATTGGTAAAAGAAATTGGATTTCTTTCCATTCCGGTCCTCGTTGGCTAACACTTCCAACAAATGAAAAAGAGCACAGGGGGTCTTGTCGTTGGCTTGAATCACAGACACAAAAATAAAGCAGACTAGGTGTTCAGCAATTCCATTTCCCAACCCCGACGGCGCAGAACATGTTGTTGGAAGGGGCCTTCATGACACGATATTAAAGACAAGTCTATTTGCAGTTTAAGAATAACCACAACTGCAAGAGAAGTGTTTATTTCAAAGGGCAACCAGAACATAAGGCTCGGCATTTCAGGAGATGGGTGTCAGACGTGGAGTCTCTTCATGAGATGTCTCAGTCATCCAGGTCATCGTTGTCTCAAAGGTGCCTTTTTTCCAAGAGGCCACTGGACTTTCTGGTTTTTCTTTGAAGACGTTTCGCTTCTCATCCAAGAAGCTTCTTCAGCTCCGACTAAATGGTGGGGAATGGAAGGATTTATATTCCAGTTGGTCATTTGCATCCTTTTTAGAGGGTCATTGAGGCCACTTGGAGGTTTATCTGTGTCTTGAGGGGCACCTCAGTGGTGCAAACGTTCCTATAGTCTGCAATTTTTCTCTGGAAATCCGTTCATATCCCCACGCCATTTGAAGGGTGTTCATCCCCAACCTCCAAGTGGCCTCAAGGACTCCCTAAAAGGATGCAAATGACCAGCTGTCTGCAAGAAATATAAATCCTTCCATTCCCCACCATCATCCAGTCAGAGCCGAAGAAGCTTTACTGATGAGAAGCGAAACACCTTCAAAGAAAAACCAGAAAGTCCAGTTGCCTCTTGAAAACAAGAAAAGCACCTTAGGGATTTCATTTTCAGATTTTATAACAGGTTATTATAGCAGAGTCTCCAACCATGTCAGTTTTAAGATTTGCGGACTTCAGCTCCCAGAATCCCCCAGCCAGCCATGCTCAATTCTGGGAGTTGAAGTCTGCAAACCTGGACAAATTTGGAGACCTCTGATTCATAGGAAACTACAGGTAGTTTTCTACTTACAACCAGAGGTGGGTTTCTGCAGGTTTTGACCAGTTCTGGAGAACCGGTAGTGAAAATTTTGAGTAGTTCGGAGAACCAGTAGTAAAAATTCTGACTGGCCCTGCCCCTGCCTGTCTCCCAATTCCCAGCTGATCGGGAGGAAATGGGGATTTTTGCAGTAACCTTCCCCTGGAGTGGGGCGGGAATGGAGATTTTACAGTATCCTTCCCCTGGAATGGGGAGGGAATGGAGATTATACAGTATCCTTCCCCTGCCACACCCACCAAGCCACACCCACCATGCCATGCCACACCCACCAAGCCACACCCACAGAACTGGCAGTAAAAAAATTTGAAACCCACCACTGCTTACAACCGTGTGTTTAGTGACCGTTCAATGTTATAACAGCACCGAACAAAGTAACTCATGGGCCGGTCCTTGCACTTATGACCATCGCAACTTCCTTATGGGTCACCGGATTAAAATTTGGTGATTTGGCAACTGGCATGGCTCGGTGATGGCTGAAGCATCCCGCAACCTTCCTGATGGCTTCCAACAAGCAAATTATATGGGTGTGGGTGTGTGTGAGTCACTTAACAACGGGGCACAACAGATCATAAAATCAAGCATGGCTGATTGAACAGCTGCCTTGCTTAGCAACAGTAATTGTGGCCCCGATTGTAGTGGTAAGTCAAGGACTGCCTGTAGAAGAATGGGGATCATTGCAACAACGGAGCTACATGTAGACGGAGTGAAGTAGTATGGCTTCAGCAACAATTCCCCCATGCCTGATCACAGATCATTGCCAGGTTTATCAAGAAAAGTTCTGGTTGCTGACCATTGGATATACCTCTAAGCGAGAACTTCTAGAACAGGGGTGTCACACTCAAGGTCCCCGGGCCCACCCTGGAAAACAGTGAAGAACCGGCCCATGATGCCTCTGCCAGTGAAAACGGGTCTCGGCTGCGCCACGCGCTTCCTGCCCGAGCTCCGTTTTTGCTGGCAGAGGGTTGCAGGAGGCCATCGCGGCCAAAAACAGAGCTCAGCAGGATGCCCAGGGCCTCCCCAAGCGCCATTTTTCACTGGCAGAGGGCTGCAGGAGGCCATCCCGGCCGAAAACAGAGCCTTGATGAGTGATGTTGAGCTGGCCTTGCTCCCTGGCCATGCCCCCATATCCCCGTCCCCCCCGAATTCAAACACAACCCCAATGGTGGAATTCAGCCGGTTCTATCCAGTTCGCATGAACCAGTAGCGGCGGCTGAGGAAGGCTCTGCCCACCCGCCCGGATGTAATCAGGTCCCATTTATCCACGTTTTTGATGCTCTGCGCATGCGTGGAAGGCCCTGCGCATGTGTGGAGGTAGCGTGCGTGAATGAAGCAAGAGCGCGTGGGAGCGCACTCACATTTGCGAACCGGTAGCAAAATGAATACCACCCCTGCACAACCTTGATGCGGCCCTCAATGAAATCGAATTCGACACCCCTGTTCTAGAATCCTCATCCTTTAAAAGATGAACTTTTACCAAAAAATTGGAGGAATAAAACCAACTTAAAATATAAAACAAGTGAACTGACCCTTTGAGAAGCTATGGTCTCACAAAATCTATAGAAGGGGGGCATTTATGTTTTTCAGTTGTTATGAGATTCAGCTAGTAATCCTCTCCCTCAGCGATGAAATGCTCCCGGTTCGGACCAGACCGCTCGATCCGGTAGCGATGGTGGCAGGTGGTTCAGAGAACCGGTAGCAAAAATCCCTGCCCCCACCCCAGGCCCAGATGAGCTGCACGATCATCAGAGGTTTTTCTTTTAACAGCCGAAAAAATGCTTTTAAAAGTAAAAAAAAGTTTTTAAGAAAAGCCTCTGATGATCGCGCGGCTCAGCTGGGATCATCAGAGCCTTTTAAAAGCATTTTTTCTGCCGAAGAGGTTGTAGAAAAAATGCTTTTAAAAGGCTCCTCTGGTGATCCCAGCTGAGTTGCCTGATCGCCAGAGGCTTTTAAAAGCACTTTTTTACAACCTCTTTGGTCGAAGAGGTTGTAGAAAAAATGCTTTTAAAAGTAAAAAAAAAAAAAGTTGGCCATGCCCAACCAGTCACATTCCCCCCCCCTCCCCACCAAGCCATGCCCACAGAACCGGTAGTAACAAATTTTACATTTCACCACTGCTCTCCCTCCAAACTGGATCATCTCCTTGTCTGTGGACTTCATCTCCCAGAATTCCCCTGCCCGAGTGGCCATCGCAGGAACCACCTTGGGCGGGGCCACCTGTTGAACGTGACTTCTTCTGGCCATCGTTTTTTGGAGCAAGCCAGAATGTCTTTGTTCTAATACTAGCTTAAGCCTTAGAACATCCTTTATAAATCACTAGGGCTGACCCCAGCACAACTGGACGTGGCAACGCAGCCATCGGAAGACCTCAAGAAGACTTTGGTGGACATATCTAGAGATCTACACCCTAGGTGTGGGACTGTATATTCTGCATGGGGAGGGCAGCTTGTTCTGAGCCATGGCTTAATTAGCCGGCACTATCAGCTCTGGCAGCAAACTAGTGAGCGCCTACCAAGTGACTCGGTAATCTCCCTTGATGCCGATGAGTCACCCAGGAACAAACGGTACTTCAGCTCTAGTTAAGCAGTTGATTTGCCTGCTAAGAAGAGGCATAGCAGCCCTCGCTGGTTTTATATCCTGTGGGGTGTGGCTCCATGACTCAGCACTTCTTAGGCCTGCCCCACCCCTGCTTCTGTTGTTCCCGCCTCTCCTGCCTACGAAACCTAGAGCCCAGCCAGGCCTGATTGCCATCAGCTGGGTCTGGAGGCGTGGCCTGGGGGGGGAAAGAGTCAGGGGATGGAGGCCTCGTTATCTCTTCCACCTGGCCTGTTTCTGGCTCCTGGAGCTGAGCCAGGGAAGCCGGTGCTCCCGAGGTAAGTCCTGACGGCCCTTCCCCCTCACTTTCCAAGTCACTTTTTCGCAGGGGGGCCGGCTCGGGGGGCGCAGACACAACACAGCTAACTAAGCAAGGTTTAAAAAAATAAAATGATAAATGATTGATACGTTTACACTACAAGGAAATGAAGAGGGATCTCAGAGCATCAAAGATTGTCTTGATAAAAAGAGGGCACTTGGATAGGAAACGACCATGGCTATAAGTCAAGCAGACGCTCTTCGCAGCTCTCCACGGGCCATTTAGTGGCACCACCAAACACATCCACGTTATTGTCGACCCACGGAATGATGTTGCCCGGCATGTTGATGGAACAATTGGCGATCTTCATAATATCGTCCGGCTTTAAGACTCTGTCCCAGATATTGAACTGGCTCATTTCTCCAACGAATGCTTGAGTGGCGTCAAATCTGCCTCCGACGGTGTCCTTCAAGACAAATGAAAGCAAGCCATTGGTTAAAAACGTAAAGGTTCCCCTCGCACATGCGTGCTAGTCATTCCCAACTCTA